>NC_056739.1:683048083-683348083 GCF_019279795.1 Protopterus annectens | reverse complement strand
GTGGTGGCTGCCCATGGGTTGGGACCTCCGTCCCACTGTTTCCATTTGGGGACTCATGGGCTTGTCACTGCCAAACACCCCTCCCCGTCCAAGGTGTATTCCCCCCACATGTGTCATATACCGCCCCTGTATGCTGTCTTGTCTGTCATCCTACCCAACCTATCCTCTACATGCATGCCTACTCTCCTTCCCCAACATCCCACTCTCACCTTATGAAAACAGAAACAAAAGGCCAATTTGATCCCAAAACAACTTTTGCCCCATATGTAGCTGTCCATTTCACACGTGTCCACTGGACACATGTAACCTTTTTAATTTGCATCATAACATACTACTGTTGTCCTCACCCCTCTCTGCGGCACACGATCCTGGTATGCACATGACTCCTAAAGGTTCCAGGTACATGTGATGCAGACTACCCCATTGTACACACGACACTACCAGTCCCTCTATGGTTATCCCATTTAACATTTTAATGATGATGATATTACACACAGCACCTCGCAAGAGTACTGTTCTCACATAATGATTGGACAAGAACTGTTTTGTTAATGTAAATAAAATGCTCAAAGTAATGTATTTGGGCAATGTACAAATGTTTGCGTGCATTAATGACACGTCTGTCTGAGGGAGTCTTGATATTACATAGGACAACACCACTACATAATACAGGTGTTGTTGGTGTTTTCCTTTTCATTCTTTTTTAATGCTTTGTTGTCATGTGGTTTGTTCTTGATATATATATATATATATATATATATATATATATATATATATATATATATATATATATATATATATTATATATATATATATATATATATATATGTGTGTGTATATATATATATATATATATATATATATATATATATATATATATATATATATGGACATAAACACACACACATACATCTACATAATGAAATACATTTCCTATACTGTTGAATGACTGTGCTGGATGATATGTTTGTGATAACATCCAATATCTGTATATCTGCCATGGCTTAGTGGTAAATCACATTGGCTGTGGTGTGCAGGGTCTTGGATTTGAGCCTTGTAGAAGCCATTTATTTTGTTGCTGGGCAGAACAAGAGCTGTTGGATATGGAGTGATTAAGGCACTTTTAAGCAGGTGTGCGTGGGTTTGCGAGATGGTAACCAGTGGTTATTTCTGGTTACAGTTTCCTACACTCAGTTACCTTCTTGATTGCTTAACCTGTGTAGGCAGTGCTTACCCCCATGCAAACAGGCTGAAACCTGCTCACTGCTGCTTAAAAGTACTTGCTCCTACTTACCCCCGTGCTAATTTCTTTAAAAGAAAAGAAAAAGGAGTGTTAGGAAAGTGGTGAAAAAGGGGCACAAAGAGGGAAAGACAGTAGGCAAGGTAGCTAGGGATGTGCAGGAAGGGTGTAAGGAAGGTCCATAGCTGTCCATTTTGTCTGCAGCAACGGCTGTGCATATGCAATAAATTTGGTGGTATATTTGGACACTCACAACCCTGAGAGATGGGTGAGGACAGCAATAGTATGTTGTGATGCCAATCAGAAACGTTTACATGTGTCCAATGGACATGTGTGCAAAATGGACAGCATGTATGGGGCGTGCCTTTTTTGCGGGAACAGATTGCCCTTTTTTTTTTTTATGCTTAGGTGAGAGTGGGATGTTGTGGAAGGAGAGTAGGTATGATCAGGGAGAATAGGTTGGGTAGGATGACAGAGAAGACAAACAAGACACATACAGGGGCAGTATATGACACATTTGGGGGGGCACCTTGGACAGAGAGGGGTGTTTGGAAGTCGCAAGCCCATGAGCCCGCAAATGGATACAGTGCAACTGAGGTCCCCACCCATGGGCAGACACCACTGCACCTTCACAGCCCAGAAGGTGGCTGGGCTGGGGGCTGTCTAGGAGGGGCAGGCTTACCCTCTAGTTGCACTACTCAGCCCTCAAGATGGCATAGGTGGTCTCAAATCTCCCTGTCAAGCTAGGGGCAGGCTTACCCTCTAGTTGCGCTACTCAGCCCTCAAGCTGGCATAGGTGGTCTCAAATCTCCCTGTCAAGCTCCCTATGCACCATGGCCCAGACCATACCACGGGTGACAGTTTCCTGTCTGCTCCCGCTCCTGAGGGGGGGGGGCCGAGCCCCATCCCCTGTGGTGGTTCCAGCCTGAGGTGGTGCAGGGCCAATGGATGAGGAGGTCCCATGCTGGGCCCCAGATGTGCTGGTGCCCAGTGCCATGGCCAGCTGAGGTGGGACAGGTGGGTCCGCTGGGACCGGCCTTCCCATACGAGCTATGTTGTAGCATGTTTAAGGCAGATATGGGTTAGTAATAGTCAACAGCTTTCATGATTAGTTATAACAGCATGCATAGGTATTTCCATTACCCAGGGCACCAGATATAAAATAGTTGCAGAGCAGGCAGAACACATGCATATATGGGTGAACAGTGGCCATTACAACAACATGCAGGTTTCATTGATGGCAACAGGACACCAATATGGGAGTATTTTAACATGGCACATGCATAGAAACAGATGTGAATATTTATAAAGCAATAGGACATATGTCCCAACAAAGGATAGGAGTGTAGACATACCAAATGAGTTGTGGAAATCGGTTATTTTTGCACATATGGTAGGGGTGAGAGAGAGAGTTCAATTAACAACAAATAAATCCTTGTAGTTTTCACTACATTTATAGTCACTGCAGTGGTCTATCCCTTACATGTATTATTACACTACCCAATGGAGTTATAGTGTACAATGGCATGTTTGTAGATTAGTATGTATGGGACCTGTGTCTTACGTACAGGCTTGACAAGATGCGGGTGTTAATGCAACATGTTTTGAGACTGCTGTCATACACTTTGGGTGAGATGCTGGGATGAGAGGTATGTTTGCATGTACATTCTCTGACTATGTACAAGTCTGACTATCAGTTATATGTCATTAACAGCTGCCTACACTTATTGGATCATCACACTAATTTATCAGGGGAACAGGGCAAAAGGCAGGTGATGTGGGCCATTTATCAGGACATACTGGACAGATTGGAACAGTTGAGGGGTATGAATATGCATACCACTTTCTATTTGAGCATTCTAGCAAAATCTGTACAGTTGTTAAGTGTGTATATGCATACAGCTTTTTCTCTCAACATTCTAACAAACTGTGTGCAGTTGTGTAGAATGATTATGCTTACAACTTACTGGCGCTCCTGGGATCCAAAGCCCTGCTGTGTGTGACAAAAGCATTACAGTTAAGATCACTGTACACTATGCTATCAGGCAATTGTTGTGAGACTTTGCAATGTATTTAGTCCAATATGACTGACCTGTTTGCACTTCCAACATTGTTATACAGCACTTCATGCACATTTTATCTGCATACCACACTGTGGGTAACACTGCTTACTACAACAGTACTATTTAATAACTGCAACAGTACAACAACATATGACTGCAGAGTAAACAGAAGCAATGCAGGAGTTACACCTTTATTTACAGCATATTACACAATTTTTATACTGGTACAACACTTTCTGAGGCTCTTACGTTTATTTGTTATGACAGTACATGCAGGCTATTTACTAACCTGCCTCACGACACATCCATTACAGCCTAGCATCATAGGCTTGCTGGTTCACAGCACGCTCATCTGCAGCTGTCAGAGAAGTACAGTGATATTTAACCATACCTATCCATAGTATACACAAGCTAGGCAATTATTAACTACATAGTGGAAGGAGTACTTACTCAGTTCTGGGGCATTCTGCATCTGCCTTGCTTCCTGGATCCACTGTTCCAGGACATCCCTCCTCCACCGCTTCAGGTCTGATGGTGGTGCCTGACCTGTTCTCCAGTCCGGGGGATACCTGTGGTACTAGTGAGGTCATGGTCGAGACTGTCCCAGGCTTCCGTTTTGTACTGTGAGCCCTGGTACTGGCCCTGCAGTAGTCTCCTGTCATGGTGCTTTACCAGGAGCCATACCATGAATTTGGACTCCTGGATGCTCCAGTGCTGTGCTCTAAAGTGAGTGCCTTCTCCCACTCCAGCCATTCTGCCTGCAGGAGGATGCTACAACCAATTATGAGCCATATTCCCACCTCTTCGGTTTAAGTAGGTCCGGATTCCCGCACTTTTCTGTAATTGGCCGGTTTCAAAAAGGCTAATCTATGTCTTATTCGGGTTATATATGTGTCTGGTATCCGTGATTCATGTATACATACACTGTATGGGGTCCTGGGGACTTCATAACTTTATTACAGTGACATCTCAACTCTATGTTTACTGCAGTACTCCAATTCACATATTTATGGTCTGTGGTGGATTATAGAACATTACACTGTACATAGATTCAGTTCACATGTTTGATTTGATTTCCTTGTGGTGAGTATTAGTTTGCTGATACCTCCTTTATATCTATTGCTATCATGGCATAGTAGTTAACTACTGTAACTGTGATGTACAAGATCCTGAGTTCTAGCCTTGCAGAGGCTGTTTATTTTGTTGCTGGCCAGAACATGAGCTGGTGGGTACAGAGTGATTAAGGCACTTTAAAGCAGTTGTGAGCAGGTGTTTGTGGGTTTGCGGAGAGATAAACAATGCTAACCTCCGATTACAGTTTCTTATACTCAGCCTATACATTGCTTCACCAGTGTGGTACTCGCATACCGGCAGCCAAAAAGGCTTACACCCGCTTGCTCCCGCACTTGCAAATGCACTGCATCTGGTGTTTGCATCAAACACTCACACCCCTGGGTGGGGGTGAGGACTACAATAATACCTTGTGATGTCTATTACATCAGCTTACATGCCTACAGTGGGGTGTTGAGAGCATGTGTTCGTAGGTGTTGTGTAGTGGGTTATGCAATGACAGATATGGTATACTATACTTAGCCATATAAACTGGACTGTGCTGCGGTGGGAACCATATCAGGAATGGCTGCCCATTAGGCGTAAGCATGTCAGTCGACTGTACAGAATCTGCAGCCTGTCCAGAGTTTGCTTCATACTATTGGTGTGTTCCTCTTACAATCTGCACCTGTCTGGCAAATACCTGGGAACTGGCACCATTAAATACAGACAAGTAATTGGGTTTAGGACCCCACATCCTTCAGCTGAGTCATGCTAATGCATAACCTATTATTCTATCAGCTTTCTAAGGTTGTAAGTGGAATATGTGGTTTCTGTCCCTATTTGTTCCCCCAATGGTTTATGTTCTGGCCAGTGGTTTTGCTCATAGGGATTGAAAGGTATGGGCATAAGCTCTGCCCATTTCGGAATATTACTTACATCCCCGGGGTGGTCCTAATACAACTGTGTCAGCCAACACCTGCACGCCTAGGCCCATAATTGCATACCCATAGTTCCCTCACCTGCCCCTCCTCTACAGCACTCATCCTTACTGTGGGTGCAGGTGGGGTCTAACCACACCACTTCACACTGCCCACTCTCCACGTGTCAGGACCCATGTTGTACGTTGTGTCGACCCATGGGTCATCAGGCTTGCACAACCTACTGGTCTGTGTATGTATACAGCCTGGTTGGATGAATCATTACAGGGACTGACTCCAATGATCATTAATTTTTGGGGTGTCCCACAAGGGACACTGATGTCTTTGTTTCAAGATTAGAACTGGCAGGTCTCTCCCACTGGTAATATCCTGCCTGTGGTCTGGGAAGCAGTGGTGTGTTTATTTGTATCATGTGTTTGTTTTACCTGTCTAGGTGGGGGTGGTTGATGCTATATGTTACACGTTTGTTGATTGGACCCCTCACCTCCATTTGAACGGCCTGTGAACATATGTAATTCATAACTGCTGTATCATATCTTAGCTATTTACATGTGTATATTTACACACACGCACACACACACACACACACACACATATATATATATATATATATATATATATATATATATATATATACATTACTATATACAGATATATCTGTATATGTATGCATACATGTATATATTTATATATTGCTGTCTATGTATATCTAACAACATATGGGTGTATGGGTTTCTGCATATGTATATATCTATATGTGGGTATGTATATGCATTCTGTCTCTGTATGTATACATTTGTACTACGGTGAGGGAGAGGTATATCTCCATGTAGCTATGGGTAGATATACACACACACACATTCCTCTACATATATACATCTACATCTGGTTATTCTGTTCTTTGTCATGTAGATTAGACTTTGCTGCAGTGGGACTCATAGCGGGTGTGGCTGATTGGGCGATGCCTCTGCCCAATGAACACCTTTGCTCACATCCCTGGGGCTGTTCGTATAGACCCACATCAGCCAACACCTGCACACCTAGACCCATAACTAGCTACCCATAGTTCTCCCACCCGCACCTCCTCTACAGCACCCATCCTTCCTCTGGCTGCAGTTTGGATCTGAACACACCACTACATGGTGCCCACTCTCCACTTCACAGGACCCATGCCGTACGTTGTCTTGACCCATGGGTCATCAGGCTTTCCCACTCTTCTTTTCTGGGTATGTACCCCCCTCCAGCCAGAATGGTCATCATATCAGCTTCTTTTGGTTATATGTCAATTTTTGGTGTTCCCAGATTAGATTTCACGAGTGCACTCTGTACCCCCCTGGTTCTATCCTGCCTGTGGTCTGGGGAGCAGTGGACTATTTCCATTGTTTGTGGGTTTGTGTGTATGTTTTTTCTGTCCGGCTGGGGGGGGGGGGCATGCTACATGTTACATGTTTCTTGCTTGGGCCCCTTACTTCCATTGGCATAGCCTGTGAACATATGTCATTCTTGTGTGCTGTTTCCTATCATAGCTGCATATCTGTGTATATCTACACACACACACACACACACACACACACACACACACACACACACACACACATATATATATATATATATATATATATATATATATATATATATATATATATATATGCATGTCTGTAACCTCTGGTTACAGTTTCTTACACTCAGATAGCTTCTACTTTGCTTAATCTGTATAGGCAATGCATACCCCCACGCAAACGCACTTAAACACGCTTACTGATGCTTATATATGCTTACTACTGCTCATTTATGCTTAAACCACTACACTATTGCTGTGCTGCTTAATTTGCATATATATCCATATACCCATGGATCCTAGTTCCCCAAACACCCACCCCAACACTTCACTGACACAGCAGTCATCCATTCTCCAGTTGGATACACGGTATATACACACCACTACACATTGGCCACTCCTTACTCCTGTAGACCCATCCCATGGGTTGACTCACTCCATGTATCCTCAGACATCCCAAACTTTTAGTCTACAAACATTGGTGAAATGAGTGACCAATAGGACACTATTCACAATTTTTGGGTTGTACCACCTGGGACACACATGTCTTTATTTCAAGATTAGACCCTATACTTCATTACATCATTACTCCCGTTAACAAGACACTACAATAAATTAATAACTATGGCTATGTGGTAATGCACACGTTATGCATGAGAGCTAGTAATGTATGAGTTCTGTGACATTATATTACAGATAGGACTGGTTTAGTGATTGGCGTTGCCGTAGCAGACAGATCACAGGAAAGATTCCACTATTTCATAGTGAGAAAGTCCTCACAATTCATTTTTTGATAATAGCACTGACTTCAGACAAAGTACACACTTCTGCATTTTTGCAGATTCGTCCCTTCCTCTTATGCACAACCTATTATTCTGTCTTCTGTCGAGGTTTGTAGGGGCACTTTCATGTTATTTATGTCTGCAAAAGGAATGCATGTGTTACAGGGAATGTACTTCTACATATGCATGTATGCATGTGTGCATGCATATATACTTATAACAAACTCGCTGACCTCCACGAGGTGGTCCAATCAGAACCAGGCCATCCGACCCTGACACGCCTGGATCCATAATTTCATACCCATGGTTCCTCCACACTACTCAAGTTCAACATACACGCAAACAATCCATTCTCTGGTTGCTATCACAGCCATAACACACCTCCACACATTGCCCTCTCCCCAGCATTAGGGACCCTACACGTATGTTGTCCCAGCCCATGTATCATCAGGGTCTCCCACCATTTAGTCCTTGAACATACCTGCCCTTGCTTGTGTAATGGTCGGAAGTCCACACCGCCTAGCAGTTTTTTGGGTAGTCCCACCAGGGACTACCCTGTAAATGTTTGTAAAGTAGACATAGCAGATCAACAATGTTGCTCCCACTGGTAGTGTCCTGCTTGTGGTGTGAGTAGCAGTGATTTGCTCACCCCTGCCCAGCTTGATATGACATAAGCTAACAGCACTAAATAATACTGGGGTTGCTGTTGATTTCCTTCTCATTCTTTTTGTATGCTTTATTGTCACGATGTTCATTCTTCATATATATATATATATATATATATATATATATATATATATATATATATATATATATATATGGATTCACTTTATAACCTCGAAATACTGAAATATCGAATTTCAGTATCTCGAGACTATAAAACCGAATCCACAAAACACCGACACAAAAAAAATGCAAAATTCACAACACCGAAAACACCGCACACACTATACCACACATGCACCACAACACCCACATCACAACATAAACAAACAAAACTACACACATACTGCACCCCCCACACCCCCCCTACTTATATATACTAACTCCGAGATCGCACAAACACAAAACAAAAGCCAACTCACACACGCACATTCTCCGACCCCTCACACACACATCAAACACATCAGCACACTCACACACACTCTAACTCCCACTCAAGACCCTTAGAAAACACTTACTTGACATAACACCTACATCACCACACGGCACCACGCACCATCAAAACCCAACCCCAGACATTACGATGTGTAAGGTCATAACCACGAATTCGACATATATTCAAGTTCGCGATTATGACCCTTCGCTATTTTTAACATTCGGCTTTACAGTCTCGAGATACTGAAATTTGACATTTCAGTAATTCGTGTTTATATATATATATATATATATATATATATATATATATATATATATATATATATATATATATGTGTTATATATCTGTACATACACATGCACATACATCTACATAATTATATACATTTCTTATGCTGTTGCATGACTGTGCTGGATGATATGTTTGTGATAACATCAGATTTATGTATATCAGCCATGGCTTGGTGGTAAATCACATTGGCTGTGGTGTGCAAGGTCCTGGGTTTGACCTTTGCAGAGGCCATTTATTTTGTTGCTGCCAGAAGAAGGGCCATTGGATACAGATTGATTAAAGCACTTTTAGGCAGTTGTGAGTGGGTGTGTGCATGTTTGCGCGATGGTAGGCTGTGCTATCTTCCAATTACAGTTTGTTAAATTCGGTTAGCTTCTACTATGCTTAATGTGGGTGGGCACTGTTTACACCCGTACAAACGCACTTAGACTTGCTTACTGGTACTTATATATGTTTACTACAGCTTATTTGTGCTTACACCTGCTTACTAGTGCCTTATTCATTATGACACTACCACTTTGATTGAATGACATTAGTTAAACATTTCATGCAGTACTCCAGTTCACATTTACATGTTATTATGCAGGTTATACAGCAAAAGGATGTATAAATATGTTCATATACACATTCCACATGGAAAATGATATGTGCTACAGTGGGACTCAAACCGTGCATGCCTGTTCATTAGGCAGATGCTCTAACCACTTCACTATTGATGTTAACATTAATTCTGCATGTTATTTTATATTTGGATGGTTTTGATGTGTAAGCTACGCTAGGCAGAGGCCAACGATGTGCAAACATGCTGCGCTTTGCTTACACTTTCAATAATGAAGCAATACAAATGTAAAATAGAGACACGGGGAATCTAATTGTGATAGTTCTAGGGACGGGCCTCAAGATTCCACTATGTGCTTGTGTGTTTACTACTTTGATTTTATTTCAGTGTTCGTGGACACTCTTGTATGCTTAGCATACATTTCCAGTATCCACAGACACTGAATTAATTGCTTACTATTAGAGGCGGGCTCTAATAGTAAGCACTGTAGGTTGTGCAACTGTGGGGACATGTTTAAGCCTCCGTAGAGCACTTAAACATGCCCCCTGCACTTGCACATGTTTCCTGTGCATGTTGAGGGTGCGGCAGCATGCCCTTATAAATATTCATATGGTGCTGCTGCCCCATCTGCAAGGAGGATGCTCAGCGCAAGGCTCAAACCGTCCTTGCGCCAAGCTTCATGAATCCTGGGGATAATGTTTTTCACAGAAATTGTGTACCTGCAGTGATTTGGAAATACTTTTGGCCCTTACAATAACTCTAGACATGTCAGTACACTCGGGACCAGTTCTGTTCATTACAAGCAAAGTCTTATCAGTTTCTGCTGAACACAGTTTCAGAAAAGCAGTAATGTGATCATTTCTTTCAGCAGACTTTTATACCACAACTTCCTACATTTGTACTTTTCTTGGCTATACTTTCTGGACTACATTTTCCGTCAAGAGTACGGTTTGGAAAAAAGCCATTTTTCCTGTTGGAATGTGGTTGCGATAATACGTATGTACCAAAATAAATAAACCAAAAAAGAAATGGAGTGTGATTATTTCATCTTGTGAGGGTGGAAGTAATGCAAACATTGTGTATTAGAAAACAAATTATGGAAAACACACTTTGGTAAGAGAAATGACAAAATATGTAACTGTTTAATTGAAGAAGAAGAACAGTGTATTAATATTAACATTAATCTAATATTGTCACTAATATCTCATGAAAAGTAGGACATGGGTTAGTTAGAAATGTGGCATCTGCAAGCTGACAGGATATAGCAGGTACCTTCAGTAAAGACATAAGTGTTTGTTTAAGACATAGTCCATTAATATTAACAATATACTAATATGTACCTTAATACCTCATGAGCAGTAAATTTTGCATGATGAAACAATGTGCCATTTAAAAGCTCATATTATTTTCCTGGCACATACAGTGAGACAATCAATATACATCAGCTATCCTCAACCCCTTTTTCCCATGGCATCAGGGTGTCACTTTCAACAGTGACAATCGTCTCAAACCGAGGCTTACACTTTTGAGTGGCTAGTCCTCCTACAGTAGTTTATCCATACCACTCATTCACACCTATGGCCAATATAGAGTGTCCAATCCACCTACTGCATGTCTTTGAAGTGTGGGAGGAAACCAGAGCAAACCCACACGACCACAGGAGGACATGCAGACTTCTCACAGAAGGCACCCCAGCTAAGAATCAAATGGGGGAACCTCTTGCTGTAAGGTGACAATGCTAACATACTGAAAGAAATATTACACATTTATTTTAGATCTGCAGAAATGGAATATAATATTGTTATGTTGAGTGTGGCACATTCAAGCTATGATTGTTAGTTAAAAACTGACATTGAACTACGGTAGTCAATTAGAAGACTTTCAGAGAGATAAATAAATGTTTGGAAAAGCAGTTATAAATAGGGGTGGATTTATGTATAACAAACTAGGTAACCATCTAGAGCACTGTACTTGTACAGGCTCTCTTTCCTTATTTATTTATTTATTTTTTTGGAGACTGTTTCTTTGCCCTAAAAATGTGTAAGAAAATAAAAATGTCAGTACTGTACTGTCTCTAGAAGAAGCAAGTCAGAAACATTATCATAATAATTGTTTTCTATTTTCCTCACAAATATTTGATGCATACACAGGCAATGGGGACAGTAAATAAGCATGCTGTTTATATATATCTGACAGCAAATATGGTAGGTATATTCTAATTTTTTCAGTTTTGTCCAGGTCTGATATCAGAAGGGAACATAGAATGTAGCTATCTTTTATGGTAGGGGTGAAGAGACATGATATATACATATATATCTATATATGTACGTAAAGCAGAGGCAGCTTGAAATATGACTGGATACATTTTTGCCTTGATTTTAATCCCAATTTAATATCAGTGGGGAAGACACAAAAAGGTAGGTGGGTTAAGGGTCAGGGGAAGCAGGAACTATCACAGAACAAAGACAAAGCATCAGGTAGTGTCGCTGGAGTCCACAAACAAAATACACATGTAAAAAACCGCTAGCACAAGCACACACACACACACACACACACACACACACACACACACACACACACACACACACACACACACACACACACACACACACACTTTAAAACATAACAATGTGGAGGGCTTTGCTAAATATACCAACTCCAAGATCTCATTACAGTGAGGAAAGAGGCGAACACATGGGGATGGCCAAGCGATTTCTTTCCCAGGGAAAGAAATCACTGTTTTGAGCATTTGCACTTTAATGCCTTCGCTCATTACATGTCGACCAAGAAGTGTTCGCTGAAACACCTCTTTGGTCTTTTAATATAGACCTCAAAAATTCAGTAGTATTCTGCATAGACTCAATCTTCTTCTTTCAGCTTTTCCTGGTTAGGGGTTGCCACAGTGGATCATCTGTCTGCTCATGATCAGCAGTAGAGTTTTATGGTGTCGAGTTGCCAGCCTGGGACCCAACCTTTGACAGAAGGCACATAAACACACACACTCACACCTAGGGCCGATTTAGAGTGTCCGATCCATCTACAGCATGTCTTTGGGATGTGGGAGGAAACCAGAGCACCCAAAGTAAACCCATGCGACCACAGGGAGGACATGCAGACTCCACACAGAAGGCACCCCAGCTGAGGATCAAACCAGAGAACCTTTAGCTGTGAGGCAACAACGCTAACCACTTCACCACCATGGCCACCCATACTCTACATAAACTCAATAAACTCCTGTAATAACTCACAGGTATGTCTCCACAGCAAAAAATATCAACAAAGCATTTATAGTAAACAATGTTTCTGGTAAACTCACTGTTAAATAAAACCTTGTCATACTCCCAGTATGCTAACACAAAGATGGCATAGCTATTTGCACAAGCAGTGCTCATAGCTACACCAGCCTTCTGCAGATAATACTGTTCACCAAAAACAAAAGTATTGTTCTATAAAACCAGCTCCAAAAGCATACAAATCAAATCAACCTTCATATTAGAAAAATTAGCATGTTGTTGCAAAAACGTCTAACATATTCAATGCCTATGGTATTTGGAATAACAGTAAACAAAGAAGTGATGACTAGCATAACAAAAACAAGATCTTGGCTATTTGAAAAACAAATAACAGTTCTGTAAAGATCCTGCAAAAAATCTTTAGCGTGTCTTAGAACTGAGTTAGCATTATCTAGTACCAGTCTAAGTGTCTTTTCAAATAAATAGACAAACCCCAGAATTCAGTAAACTCTGTGTAGAAATAGCATTATTATACACGGAGTGAATGGTGTCTGTGTTCACATTCCCCATATTAATGAAGGCATGCTACTGAGAGGGAGCTGTGGGCCCAGATACAGAATGAGAGCTAGGGGGTGTATTACAGTGCCTGCAGGTCTGTAGCATGCTCCCTGCACAGATAAAGTGCTGTACAGCACTTTACAAAACAAAACAATGTCCGTGGACACTGAAATAGTTAACAGCAAGTGAAATAAATGCAGGGGGTGTGTGACAGTACCTGTCACACACCCCCTGCATTGTGAAAGTGCCATATGGCACTTTACATTAGAAAACAGTCTCTGCGGACATTGTAATTATGAATGGGAACTGAATGCAATACAGGGGGTATGTGACAGGTACTGTAACACACCCCCTGTATTGTGAAAGTGCCATACAGCACTTTACAAATAGTCATACCTCTCAACTGTACAGATTTTTGTAGAATGTCCAGATGTTTGCCTCATAGTGTTGGTCTGTCCCTCATAAAGTTACTGGTTTTCTGGCAAATCATTGAGAAATGAAGTCCCTAAATAAATAAATTATTTGATTTATAGACTTTATAGCATTCAGAAAATTCATGCTAATACAAAACCATACATTCTAGGGAATATTTTTTAAATATTGCCCTTACAAACTTAGAATGTTGACAGAATGACGGGTCTTACATTAGCATGGATTTTCTGAAGAGTATGATGTGTGAAACTCAAATGCCCCTTGATATTTTCTAACTACAGTCTTTAATGACTTGTCACTGATTTGCCACGGAAAGACAATCCCATTACAAATAGACCAAGAATATGATGCACAAATCTGGACATCATGTGAAAATCTGTGCAGTTGAGAGGCTTAGGAATGTGAACTCACATCATGTAGTGGGTGTGTCACAGTATCTGTAACACACCCCCTGCATTGTAAAAGTGCTCTACAGCACTAAAACAAGAAAGAAAGTGTCCCCGGACACTTATCTAATAATGTTAAGGTTAACAGTTTACATGTAAATTAATGTTTAGATTTTTTTTTACTTATTTTTCATGAAAGTTTAAACACAGCTGAGCAGGTTTGCAGGGCCGCAGTGCTTAAACTTATCAAGAAGCTATATACAAATGTATAGCTGAAATTTAGAGAAGGCCATTATCTTAGTGGTTAGAGTCACAGTTTGGTATGTAGAAGGTGTGCAGTTTGAATACCAAGGCAGGCCATTTAGCTTTTACATGAAAATGCAGTTTTATATTATTTTTTATTTTATTTAATGATGTAGTAATTAATATTTGTTAACCAGAGTAGTGTAGCTGGTCCAAATTCTCAGTGTCAGTGGAGATACAAAGTGAAAACCCCATTTAAACACAATTGTCCCATACAGTACAGTCACACCCCAAGGTAATGAAATGAAAGCACATAGGGGGAGGTCATGTAAATTATACAATGACTGGTCATTGATATTCCAAAATGAGCACACTGATTGTTCAGCCCAATCAGTGTACCCATTTAAATCCTAGCATATACCAATGGAAAATGGTCCGGTTGCTCCGACTTTATTCCATTGCTATATACTGCAATTTTATAATTTTTTAAACAAAAAAATGTAATCCAGACTCTGGACATAGCAGAAGGACAGTACATAGAAAATACTAGGAAAATCAGGTGCGTTATTCAAAACTAAAGACACATACTTGATTTTCCTTATATTTCCTCCATTCTGTCTCTCTCCTACCCCTAAACTGTCTATTTTTTTATATATAAAAAAAAATAAATAGAAAACAAAAATGCAGCAACAGAGACCTTCTTTTCTGTGTTGCTTCCTTTGAAAAGCACTGATGTACTGGGTATGCATGAGAAGGCAAGTGCCATATGCATGCACAGTACATCAGAAAAAGACCCAGGATACTGGAAAAATGTGGAAGGACAACACAGTGCCACTATACAAAGACATTTATGTAAGAAAAGTAAATATATTTTCTTAATAATGTCATTGTAAAATAGCAATAACCAACCCTGTGGTTGTGGTATATTAAGATTTACTCACGATTGCCTTTGCCCTTGTGAATAAACCCCACTAACCATGGGTAAATATTAATATACCACACAGATGCCATCAGTTGTTGCTTAAGTAAAATATATAAACTTAATAATGTATCAGTAATGAGCCATTAATATTCAATTCTGACTTATTTTTTAAATGAAAACATTTGTTTGCCCTTAGCTCAGTTTTGCTAAGCACTGCTAAGCCAAACTAAGCAATGCTTAAACAGGTTCTGTCTGAGCAGTACTTAGCAGTGCTCAGCTCTGCTTAACTGGTTTGAGCATTGCTAAGAAGTCCTCCTATTCTAAGCAGTATTTAGCTCAGCTAAGCAGATTTGCACATTGCTAAGCACTGATCAGCATTTGCCACCTTAAGCACTGCTCAACCCAGCTTAGCAGGCTTGCACACTGCTCAGCTTTGCTCAGCATTTCTGAAAATGGTCCAATGATGGAAAAAGGGATGGCCTTATTCAAACTGCACAGGTGGGAATACTGGGAGAAAAGTGATAAAGTTAAAACTACCAATATAGCAATTGCAACAAAATGCAAATTAAAGGTCATACAGCTAAATGCTAGGAGTTTAAACATGAAACTGCACTCATTGCAAGCAGTTTTAGCCATGGAAAATGCTGACATCTGTGCAGTCATAGAAACCTGACTTAAAGCTGCGGAGAGCACCCCAGCCATACCTGGTTACACATCATATCATACATTCAGACCACAGACTGTGGGTAGTAAAGCCAAAGGAGGTGGAGTTTCAATATATATTAAAGACATGCACACCTCCAGGCTCGTCAGACTGTATGATGCACAGGAGACACTCCAGGTGCAGTTAACAATTGACAAGTCCCCTATACAAATCATAACTAGCTATGGCCCCCAAATCTGACCCAATATCTTCAAACTGTCTATCTAGACCTCTTTTAATCTATCAAGAGTCAACCCTTTATCCTGATCCTGTGTGACTTTAACTACCCAAACATAGACTGGAAGAACTACTCATGCCAGAACGCAAATGCCCAGAGATTCCTCGATTTTGTCAATGCAAATGTTTTGCAGCAGCTAGTTGATACCCCCACAAGAGGTGATAATATCTTGGACTTGGTATTAACCAACATGAGTAATCACTGTAGCATCCCTGCAGTATCATCCTTCCTTGTAAGATCAGACCATAAAGTGGTCATCTTTGAAGTCACCCTCTCCCGTGATCCCCTCTCTTGCTAGGGTCAAACAAAAAAAACTTTTCCAAAGCTGATTACAGCCTCCTAAGGGAGAGTATAAACAGCTTCAAAGCCCCCTCCCCCTCTCTAGGAACTGGTAACAGTATCCAAAACTATACCAAATTACTATATGAACATTTATATAGATACACGGAATCAGGAATACCTGACAGGACTAAATTATCCTCCACAAGGAAGAGTAAACCTGTTGTTGGACATCTGCAATAAATAAACTCTATAACAAAAGAAAAAGTGTTGTACAGGACCAAGAAGGAGCAAGTGCCCAATTGGAAACAATCTCTCCTTAACCTAAACAAGCAAATAAGAGCACTAGTGAAATCCTACAAAGCAAACTTTGAGTCCAGATTTGCCACATCTACTAGATACAGTCATAAGGACTTCTTCACATATGTCCATAATCTCAAAGGTAGCACCCAGATCTGTTTAGAACTGGTGGTCAAGGACACCACGTATACAAATGTAGTAGATATAGCAAACCTGCTGACTGACAGATTCAGTGAAAATTACACCCATCTGTCCCCCTCATCATTAAATCAGGACATTCCCAGTACTTGACCCCTTCTCCTTATATCTAGGGATTGGGCCATCACTGCTCTCTCAAAGGCAAAATATATAGCCTCCAAGGGACCCAATAACATCCCAGGCTGCATCCTACATGACCTCAGGCAGGATCTTGCAGCAGCATTAGGTGCCCAACCAGAGCCTGACTACTGGCTTTGTCCCATCTGAGTGAAGGACAGCCACTGTCATCCCCTTACACAAAGGTGGAACATCTACTGAGCCAGGAAATTATAGACCCATCAGCCTAACTAGCCTGATCTACAAGGCCATGAAACGGATTATCCTGGACCTCATTAACAAGGACATTGGCAACCTCCAAACACTTGATCCCACACAGTTTGGCTTCATGAAGGGGAGGTCATGTCTGTCACAGTTGATTAACTTTTTTGAGACAGTCACCAAAGCCGTGGATGAGGGGAAGACAGTGCACACTGCCTACCTTGACCTGGCCAAAGTCTTTGACACTATTCCCCACTCAGGCATAATAGATAAACTCTCTCAACTAGGCATCAAGCTGTATGTTACCAGATGGATAGCTAACTGGCTCACTGATGGAACCCACCTAGTAAAAATAGGCGAAGCCACCTCAAGCAGGAAACCTGTATCGAGTGGCATATCCCACGGTTTGTTCTTGGGGCCTCTCTTATGTGGGATATACTTTTCTGAGGTGCAGGCTAAAGCCAGTGGGCTATGGCTGACCACGTTTGCAGATGACTGCAAGCTAGGAGCTGTCATCAATTCCCCTAGTGATGCAGACATCCTCCAAGAGGGTCTTACCCCAGCAAATGACTGGTGTCAGAAACATGGCCTCAAGCTAAATACCAAAAAATGCATACCAAAAAATGCATCTCCCCAAAAATGATCACATTAATAACAGCGTCCTAAGTACACAATCAGTTGTGAGGGATCTGTGCACCCAGATTGATAACAACCTGACTATTGACCACCATGTTGCTTCCATTGTATGGAAAGCTTCCTACATGACCCATTTCATATGTAAGGGTATCTCATCCAGGGAGAAGGAGGTCATAACATCCCTGTATTCTTCCCTTATAAGGCTCATTATTGTGTACAATGCCCCATTCAGCATGTACCTCGCAAAGCACATGCAGCAGATGGAGAGACAACAGAGGTTCTTCACCATGAGAATCCAGGACCACAAAAAATCTACCATGCACAGATAACCTAAAAGCCCTATCCCCGCACTCTGTGACATACAGACTCCTCAGAGGTGATCTCTGTCTGGCACACAAGGTGATCTCAGACCCAGCCTTGATGGGACTGCTGCATATCCACTAGTCAAGGTCCACTCAGGTAAACTGCACACGCTGACTCAGCCTGGTCTGTGAAATCATTAGGACTTGTTGGTGAGACAGATTTGTGTCCCAGACACTCCCCCATCTAAAGAATAGACTCCCTCTTCATGTCAAGCAGAGTACCTCTTTATCCCCTTTTAAGCGCAACCTCAATAACTGGATGGGAAATAGAAAATACATCCCTGGGATTCCACCTGTGTCCCTGTTGGACAGGAGCATCAGGTGCTGATTTTTCTATATATGGGCTAAACTCTTGGCTATCCTTATAAGGCCGTCAGGGCCAATAGCCTAGTAAGGTCCTATGATCCTATGAACCTGTTAGAGTTTGATTCCTGTAGGAAGTATGGCAGGTGCAGGAGAGTGAGCTAGCTTTCGGGCACAGTCCTGGGGCATCCTTGAGTCCAGGGTCATGGCTGGACTCCTTGTGAAGAACCATGATGACAGACTTCTGCAGGGCCAATACCAGGGCTCAGAATACAAGTCTGAGGCCTGGGACCATCTGGCATGTGAGCTCACCAGTGCCACTGACATCCCCCGAAGTGGTCAGCAGGTCTGTCATCATTATGATGAACTGAGACAGAGGAAGGGGGTGTGTTTGGCCCAATGGATCCAAGATGCTCAGGCCCAGAATGCCCCGGCCTTTTTTAAGCATATCTACAGGTGATATATAAAATTATAGTATGAATATCTGATAGAAAGGTATGCATAATGGTGTGTTTCCTCCTCACAGTTGCAGAGGAGAGGGATCATAACAAGGAAGGCCACACAGAAGGACTAGTATGAGTGTAATAGGTGGAGACTGCAAATATATAATGTACAAATATGCATGGATCCAGTATGCAACCCAGCAGCCTACTATGGTCTGTACAGATCACACATAATCACATTCACTAGGGGTTAAATGTGTACACCTGCATGCAAAGTAGTAATACACGGTTCACTCACTATCTATCACACATGACACTCCACTTAAATTACAGGTCAGAATGTGTGACCAATTGAGTTGTAGGCAGAAATCAGTCAAGAAGCAGACAGCAGTTCCCCAGTAGCTCAGTGTGATGAGAAATACATACATCCCTTGTTAAATTTTGCACACGCAGACCACGGTTTAGATCCAGGGACTGATATGAAGATGTGTTCATAGTGACACACAAGTAATCCTGACTATTTGTAGAATCTGTCCGGTAGTGCTAACAGATATTTTCTCCACAGGGCTCACAGGAAAAGAAATTATTGTATTAGCTGTGTAAAGGGTATACTAATAAACTGTGTGCAAATGTTCCAGTGCCCAGCCCCATGCCAACAAATGACAGTAGGATAGCTGTATACACTATGCATTCTTCCCAATACAAGTCTCTATAGTGTCACACCATCATGGCTACTGATCACTATTGCCAATAACCTTACACACAGATGTCAATCCAGTAGAAGTATGCCATTAGCACACTCACACAACATCAGTGCAGGGTACACCTTGTTAGTCATATATGTAACCTTAACATGTACAAGTCCCCTCTAGTCATGTACCTAAAGCTCTCACAGCTTGTCCCATACCCTTCCAGGTTAACAGCTTAACAGGTATGTGCATGCTATAGTAGCTATAGGCCTCAGCAGATATAAAGTGAGGACAGACCTGTAGAGTATTGAGCAGTACTGTTGTGAAAAATATAGCCTATACAGTTGCTAATGGACTGTTTTTTCTCGACCCACCCATTATCTGCTTCAGTAATTATTATTCATATACAATGGGTATGTTGCTCTCAAAACCTAATGTTGGGACATTTGACCAATTATTGTTCACATATTTAAATGGTTCAATACTAACATACCTTGTTGAAATTCCATTGTTGGTGGCCTGTTGCCATAAATGTTACTGGCATGCTGTTACAATAATGACTGTTTTTCCATGTATGCATGTGTGCTGTTTGCTACACAATTTCCCCAAGTCTATTGTTCTGGTTTAATTGGAACACCCATGCATGCTGTTATAACCAATGTTGAAATGTTTTGTTCATGACTAACCAATACAGCTTGAAAATCCTGTGAACCTCTGCTATCTCTGAAAAAACAAAAACAAAAAAAAAAATCTTGCTTTTTTCCCACTTTTCTGAGATTTAAAAAAGTTCAGTTACAGGCTTGCTGTTTCCTGAACTGTTTGTAAGTTTCTGTGAGGCCATTTTTGCTTGGGCTAAAGGAAAGTCTCTCTGTTGATCAGTGGCAGTGAATAACATTGAGCAGCCTTCCCTGCCCCCTGTAGGAGTGGTTACTGACTTGAAACTGTAGTTTTATTGGCCAACAGGGGTCATTTCCAAAACTCAATCATCTTCCTCTCTTAAAACCTAGTTGCCTCGTGGTTTTGGTGTCTTTTCAGGCTTGTTGGCTGTTGGTGAAGCACCCACCAAGAGGAGAAAATGCTGAGAGAAGAAGGGAGCCACTTTTGAGATTTTAAGTATTTTTTCTCTGTTTATTTGCTAAGTTTTTCTGCATAGCTGCCTAGTTTGAGCATTTTCTGGCTTGTTAAACTTGATTTCTGCATTAGTAGCTGTATTTAGAGCACAACCAAAAGTTGTTTACTGAATTTCCTGTTTGCACTTAATTTTAAATCGTTTTTTTCTCAAAACTTGCATATTTTCTGTCCTTGACCTAGCACTCTTGTGTGGGGTCATTTACTGCACTGTTATAACTTGATATTACCTGTGAACCTCTGCTATCTCTGAAAAAAAAAACAAAAAAAAAATCTTGCTTTTTTCCCACTTTTCTGAGATTTAAAAAAGTTCAGTTACAGGCTTGCTGTTTCCTGAACTGTTTGTAAGTTTCTGTGAGGCCATTTTTGCTTGGGCTAAAGGAAAGTCTCTCTGTTGATCAGTGGCAGTGAATAACATTGAGCAGCCTTCCCTGCCCCCTGTAGGAGTGGTTACTGACTTGAAACTGTAGTTTTATTGTCCATTTTGGGTCTATTCCTGCTTCTTTCCAGCCCCTGCTATCAAGCACACCTTAACGTGCTTTAGTGTGATTTAGCAGGGAGTTGCCACTAGAGCAGCATCGGGCAGCGCCGGTTTAACAAGGTTAAACTTTTTCTGGCTCCATAAAGTCTGTTCTTCAATTTTTCCCTTAGAACTGCTCTGTCAGGAACCTAAACAGTTTACACCTTCACTAAAAAGCACAGCACTTGTTCCTAATTGCTTTTTCTTCTCAAAAAGCTCAGCACTTGTCTTAAAACATATCCCTTGTCTTATAAGCATTTTCTTTGCAGGTCAAGCACTCCTATATTATACAAATCCCTCACTTGCAAAACCCCCCAGGAGTGCCCACTTCACTGCTAAGCCCTCTACTTTTCTGTCTCATACCAACTCATAATTCTTTCTAGCATGTCGAAGGGTCAGATGCTGGCGTCCTCTCCTGCCCAGTTGGTGAATCTGGGAATTCTGAGGCAATGTTACAATTGCCTCATGTACACGGACAACCCTCTCCTCCTCCCACATAACACTAACACTTGCGAGAGATGCAGCTATTTAGCCAAACTGAAGGCTGAGCTCTCTCAACTCAGGACTGGCAAGACCAGGCAGGAGGAGAAGGCAACTACACACACCACAATACAAGTCTCACATAACTCAACCACACCACTGAATCAAACACATAAACACACTAAGACATACTCGGAGGCTCTGAGTAAAAATTTACCTAAACAGCAAAGGCCTCCAAAGCAGACACCCAAGCAACTGCAAACTCAAGACACCACACAAACAACACATAAAAAACAAAATCAGTGTGCAAAGCAGTCACTGCCCTTAAGGCCAAATACAACACCAAACATACTTGTCATAGGTGACTTCATAGTCAGACACACTGACTTCCCACTCACCAGGCTGAACAAGGAGAAGGTCACGGTAAGCTGCCTATTGGGCACTAGAATCCGCCACATAACACAAGCACTCAGGTCACTCCATGGCAAGTAGAAGTATGACACAGTCATTGTCCATGCTGGTGTGAACGACCTGAGACGTACCTCCCTGGACTACATGAAAAGAGACATAGAGGAGCTCTCTGATTATGTAGCCCAGGCAGGTATGACCCTGACCCTGAGCAGTATCCTTCCTTCACCACGAATGATGCCACAATATAGTGACAAGATGATCAGCTTTAACAATTGGCTTAATTTCTGGTGTCATTCAAAGGGGATCCAGTGTCTGTCTGCTTGGGATGACATGCTTGACAAGCCACGCTGCTTCGCAAGGGACGGCTTGCACCTGTCACCCCCTGGGATTCCGGATATTAGCTAAGGCTCTTGCCACCCCTATAGTGCCTTTTTTAGGCAAGGCTCAAATTCTAAATCTACCACCCTAGAAAAGAAAAACGGGAGGAAACTAAGGGTAATGCTGCTCAATGCCAGAAGTCTAAATCTCAAAATGCAGGCACTCGAGGCCCTTCTCAGTATGGAGAACATCGATGTCTGTGCTGTGACTGAAACCTGGTTCAAGGCTCCTGAGAGCACCCCGGCACTATCAGGTTTTACCTCATATCATGCGTTACGGACCCAAAACCCGGACCATACCACAAAAGGAGGGGGTGTATCCATATTCATCAAGGATACCTACACATCCAGGTTGGTGGCTACGCACGAAGCATCGGAAACCATCCAGGTGCAATTAACCATAGGCAAAACTGCTCTACAATTTGTAGCATGCTACAGGCCACCCTCTCAAACTCAGAAAACCCACACAGCCTTCCTGAAGACACTGGAGGGTATAAATGTATCACCAAACACCATCATATTGGGTGACTTCAACTACCTGAATATAGACTGGGAACATTACTCAAGCCCCAACTTTCTAGCCCAAAGGTTCCTGGAGTTCATAAATTCAAATGCCATGGAACAACTAGTCACCGTCCCCACAAGAGGAGAAAATATACTAGATCTCATCATCACAAACATGGGGACAAAATGCTCCACACCGGAAGTATATCCCTCTTTGGTGAGATCAGATCATAAACTAATCTCACTAGAAATCCACATCCCGCCCCCCACCCCAAACAAAAAAGACCAGAGTGAAGAACTTCTCTAAAGCAAACTTCACACTACTCAAGATAGGTGTGGTATCCTTCAAGGCCCCCGAGCCAATGGAAACCACAACTCAATCTGCGGAAGCCCTTACAAATGCCTTCTATGAACACCTTCAGGACTGCATGGATCAGGCAATCCCAAATAAAACCAAGACTCTTTCCACCAAGGGAAAATGTCCAGTCTGGTGGACCCCAGCCATAAACAAACTTTACAATAAGAGGAGAAAGCTATTACATGATAGAGCAAAATCCCAAAAAGGGAAGGCATCTTTGATCAGTACTAGCAAAAAACTACGATCCCTCATAAAATCATCCAAGGCCAACTTTGAGAAAAAATTGCCATAGATTCAAAAGACAATCATAAGGCCTTCTTCAGCTATGTCAGAAACCTGGGTGGAAACTCCCAGATATGCTCAGAATTAGTCCAAAATGATACAAAAATCACTGAACCCACAGACATTGCCAACATACTGGCAGACAGGTTCAGCAAACTTCACCCCCTCTCCCCAAAAGGAGAGATAACTATCCCAACAGAGTGTAGCCTCCCAGACATCTCAAATGCGCAGGTGAAAGCTGCTCTCTCTAAAGCTAAAAACACAGCATCAATGGGACCGGATGGTGTCCCCAGCTGTGTGCTACATGAACTCAATGAAGAACTAAACCCACACATAAGGCAGCTGTTTAATCTTAGCCTTACCACAGGACATGTGCCCAAGGAGTGGCGTGACGGCAACTGTGGTCCCACTCCACAAAGGCGGTGCCTCTACAGACCCTGGTAATTACCGCCCATAAGCTTAACAAGCCTGGTCTGCAAAGCTATGGAGAGGATCATAATGGAACTCATAAACAAGGACATAGGGGACTTGCAGACCTTGGACCCAACCCAGTTTGGCTTTGTCAAGGGCAGATCTTGCCTTTTGAACTTGGTCACTTCTTGAAACAGTTACCAAGGCCATTGATGAGGGAAAGGCAGTCCATACAGCCTACCTTGACCTTGCAAAACTTTCGACACAATACCCCACTCGGGTATTATAGAGAACTTACCAGCTTAAATGTAAACCCATATGTCACAAGATGGGTTGCAAACTGGCTAAAGGACAGAACCCACAGGGTTAGAGTTGCTGGAGCCATGTCAGACTCCAAGCCGGTTACAAGTGGTGTCCCACAGGGCTCAGTCCTTGGCCCCTATTGTTCAGCATCTACTTCTCAGAAGTACAGGCAAAATAGAAGGACTATGGCTGACAAAGTTTATGGATGACTGCAAACTGGGTGCCATAGTGGATAGTACATCGGACACAGACATCCTTCAGAGGGGTCTCACGGAAACTGATAGCTGGTGCCAGAGCCATGGCCTGAAGTTAAATGCAAAAAGTGTATAGTCATACCCTTCGGGAAAAACAAGGTAACCCCAAGCTACCATATAGATGGCAACCCACTAAGCACAGAAGAGGTTATCAGGGACCTGGTACCCAGGTTGACAGTGGCCTCGTTTGACACTCACATTGCTAAAGTGGTTTGAAAGACCTTCTACATTGCCCATCTGATCATGAAGGGATTCACATCCAGATCAAGTGAGGTCATTGTTCCCCTGTACTCTTCACTTATCAGACCAATGATCGAGTACAATGCCCCATTCAGGATGTATCTCACCCGACACCTGCAGCAATTGGAGAGACCCCAAAAGTTCCTCACCAAAAGGATAAAGGGACTCCAAAACCTGTCATATACTGCCAGACTGAAGAAACTCCAACTCTATTCAGTTGCATACCATCTGCTCAGAGGTGACCTGTGCCTGACATACAAGGCCATGACCAACCCGGAATTAATGGACATGCTCCACCTCAAAAAATCCAAATCCACCAGAACCACTAGAGCAAGTGACTTAAACCTTAGCACGGATATAAATAGGACATGCTGGAGGGATAGATTTATCACCCAGAGACTCCCCATGCTGTGGAATAAAATCCCAGTCCATGTGAGGCAGAGCACCTTGCTGGCTCTGTTCAAGAGAAATCTTGACTGGTGGATGGGAGATCGTAGGTTTACCCCGGGAATCATCTCTGTGTCACTGCTGGACAGAGGCACAACAAAATAATGGGCACATTATTTCTAACATAAGGGGTGGCTTAAGCCACATAACTTTGGGCTAGGCTTATAAATGCCTTAGGGCAGATAGCCTAGTATAAACCTATGAACCTATGAACATATGAACCGTAGCACATTTAGGTAGGCAGACCCCAGCAGATCCGCCTGTCCCACCTCATCTGGCCAGCACATCTGGGTCCCAGCCTCGAACTGCCTCATCCACTCATCCTGCACCATCCTTGTGTGGAACTGTGTAAGGGGATGAGGCCCATCCCCCACCCTGGCCACAGGTGTGGAGAGGACCTTGTCACCCGACACCAGTTCCAAAGTATGGTGCACAGGGTCATCCAGAGGGACTTGGATGTATGCCTGTGCCAGATCAAGGCCAAACTGGCGCACCTCATGGAGCAGGCTGACCCCATCGTCCAACCCCCAGCACAGCCACCTTCAGGGCCATGAAGGGGCAGTGGTGGCTGCCCATGGGTGGGGACCTCAGTCCCACTGTTTCCATCTGGGCACGTGGCCCTCTGATTCCCAACCACCCTCCCCGTCCAAGTTGTTTACCCCCTCATGTGTCATACACTGCCCCTGTCTGCTGTCTTGTCTGTCTGCAAAAGCAACCTCTCCTATCCAACTTACCTCCCCAAATGTACCTACAACCCTTCTCCAACTCTCACCTTAAAAAATGAATAAAAGGGCCATCTGTCACCACAAAAATAATCTCGTCCAATACATAGCTCTCCATTTTGCCATGAATCAATCATCCCACCAATTAATCAACAAACAAATGTCTCCCACACTCCTCCCTGTGGGGTGTGAGGCTCCAAATTCCAAATTGCCCACATCATTCACAGCTGTTGCTGGCTAAGACATGGAGAGCTAAGGTCCTTTCCTGCACTGGTCCTGCACATCCCTAGCTTCCTTTCATAATGTATTTCCCCCTGCTTGCCCCCATTTCACCACTTTCCTATCACCCCTTTTTTTCTTTTCTTTTTTGGAATTAGCGTGGGTTTAAGCAGGAGTAAGTGCCGCTAAGCAAATCTAAGGGTAGCTAAGCGTCTCTTGGCATCACTTAGTGTCATGCAAAGTCCCGAAAACCCACTTAAACCTGCTTAAAACTGCTTTAATCACTCTATCTCATTCACCAACTGTTCTGCCCAGCAGCAAAATAACCAGCCCTGCCAGGTCTTGAACCCAGGACCATGTGCATTACAGTCAGAACAACATACCACTACATCAAATCTGGTGTAAGAATTGCTAATGCTTTTGTAAATATATCATGCATTACAGTCATTTAACATTAGGGAAAAATTTCAGCACTGCCAAATCTTGGCCCCAGGACCCTGTGCACTAGAGGCAGTACAACACACCACTGCACAAAATCTCCTGTAAAAATTACTAATGTTTTTGTAAATATATCATGCATTACAGTCATGTAACATTGGGGGGAGGAGTAATCACTGGCAGATCTTGAACCCAGGCCCATGTGCATTACAGTTAGAACAACACGCCACTATACCAAGTCAGCAGAGGGCATTTGCAATGCTTTTTGAACATATCATGCATTACAGTCATGTAACAATAGGGAAAAAAGACAAAGTTGCCATGCTTTGGACAGAGGGCCTTCTGAACAAAAGTCACAGCAACACAACACTATACGAAATCAGCTCTGGGGAATTGATGATGCATTTGTAAATATATCATGCACTACAGGGATGTAATTTTTAGTGAAAAAATACATCAGTGACAAAGTTTGAACCTAGACCCATCTGAACTACAGTCAGAGCAGCGTACCAGTAAGCCAACTCACCTGTGGAGTAAAGCCAATGTTTTTACAAACATATCCTGAGTGGCTGTTCACACACTACTATATATACTGGCCCAAATCACAGTGTACTTGGGCCTCTGACACAGACAAAGAACCAGTACAATAAATGCAGCAGGATGTACGGGAGGCCTACAATATCTGGTAGAGCTGAAAACTGCACAGACTGTTGCTGAATATCCACAGTTGGCCCTCTAGTCATGGCAGGGTTCTCATTGAACCTACTCTGTGTGCACACATACTGGTAAGGCAGTGCAGATTGGGGTTAGAAAAGCATGACAGACAGCTCAATGCCACATGTCATACCCATCAGAAAACACGTCCATGCTAATCCTGTGTCACACACTGTATGCATGCACATATGTCTTACAAATACACCTGCCATATGAATGACTTGGTAGCTCCATCTATTACAGTTATAGCATCTGTCACATGTAGAAACCTACAGTCCTGGCCCACAGCTCAATGTGTGGCATGACAACTACATGCATGTGAATAATGGAGTCCTGCAATGTCCAGCAAAACTGTCTGTGCGGTCAGCAGTGCTCTGAGTATCAGGCATCTCTTCATTTAATGTTGATTTGAAGCCCTTTATCCAATGTTTGATCATTTCTATTTTGCATCTTATTCTAGTATTACATTTTTGTTTTAATTATTCTGTTCTGTTGGAGTTTTAAGAGATCCCCCTCAAACTTGCTTAGTCCTTGTTTTGTTCTTAAATTTGGTGGCTTTTGAGTCGCCTGCCCCTACTATAAGTCTTATTTTGGACACTCCTCCCAGTCCCATCCCATCAACTTATTCTACTGAGTAGAGAGAGAGAGAGAGCATATGGGAAGGCCCTTCTCCTTGGATTCCCAAACATAAATTATCATGTTTCATCCCTTCCCACTTAACGTAATAAAATAATTATATTGTATTTGTGTTGCTTCCTACTTTATTAGTTTATTTTGTCTTTATTGCCTGTTCTTAAAAGTATTCAATTGCACTTATTCTGCTGCATTTATTACTGCTTGTTATTAGCCTGATTAAATTACAACTGATATTCTAAGCCTTTTAGTTTCATCACTTGGGCTTCAGGCCAGTTATTGTACATTAAGAAGGTTTGTGGTCTTCGCACTTGTGGGAGGAGATGGTAGATTCTACCCTTCTGAGATGGGAAGTGCTGCTTAAAGACTTATTGTGTCTGGTTATTTGCATTTTCTTTCTGACATTGGTGCACCTTGTTTGCTGTAGCATAGACTAGATTCAGATCTGCTGAATCTACCTTTGTTTGTATAACTTGAGCACTAATCCAGGCCATCTTTTTTTGCAGAGGGTTCCCCTGCACCCTAGTCACAGGAATGTGCCATTAGAACATGTCTGATTGAAGACCTCTGAAACAGGGCTCAGTTTTGATTTTTTTTATTGGTTAATTGATTAATTTGTTTAAACCAGTTTGCTCTTATTTGCTTCTGTTATATTTAAGTGCATATCTATTCTTCTGTGTTAAATCGACCTTAAAGAGAGTTGAAATAGTTTTAGCATAGTCTGGTTACAGGTTTTGTTGTATTCAGATCTGTTTATGTGATTCCTGTGTTTCCTGCTATGCCATCTTGTGTTGGCCAGGATCTGACTGCACTTAATGGGAGTAAGTCAACTGTTTGGAAATGGTCTGGCATAGGGTGTTGAGATAAGAGCTCAGGGACAAGGGTTGGTCGGTCAGTTCCAGTGCCTATTTTACCTTTGTTTTTGTGGTATTTAAAACCATTATCTGTGTGGGTTTGTGCATGCTTGCCTGTTGCACACCACCTCTGTACTGTTTTAACCCATTGTAAGGTATCTCAGTGGCATTTTTCCCTTACCAGCCATACTCTCACCTATAGGTACTCTCCTCAGATAATAACCACTCTACTATCCCTGACCTCTGTTCCACAGATTCTGATAACCATGGATGGACAATGTGAGACAGTGTAGCAACTGCCTGATGTACACATACAATCCTCTACTACTACCACGTAAGAACACAATATGTGAGAGATGCAATCACATTAAGAACCTGGGATCATTGCTGTCTCAGTCAAAAGCCAGTACATGATTGACAGACCATGATGCTTTGCCACAGATGGCCTTTATCTTTCTCCCATTGGCTTTAGGCTTCTGGCAAAGGTCCCTGCCTCCCCCATAGTGCCTTTTTTAGCCAAAATTATGACCACAATATTACCAACCTCACCAAGGCCTTTGACACCACCCCCCACTCTGGAATCATAGATAGACTTACTAAACTGGGCATTAATCCCTACATCACTCGATGGGATACCAAATGGCTTACTGACAGAACCCACACTGTAAAAGTAGCCAACTCCAAATCCAGCTCCAGACAAGTGACAAGTGGAGTACCTCAGGGTTCAGTCCTGGGACTGCTCTTGTTTGGCGTCTACTTCTCTGAAGTTCAGGCCAACACTAAGGGACTCTGGCTAACAAAGTTCACAGATGACTGCAAACTGGGAGCCATTATTAAATCCCCAAATGATGTGTATACTCTGCAAAAGGGCCTTACAGAAACTGATGCTTGGTGCCAGAGCCATGAGCTCAAGCTCAATGCCAAGAAATGTATAGTTATCCCCTCTGGGAAAAAGCATGTACCCATGAATTACCACATAGGTGGCAGTACAATAAACACCAAAAGTGTGATAAGAGACTTAGCGACACATGTGGACAGTGGTCTCACCTTCGATAACCACATCACCACAACAGTCAGGAAATCCTTCTATGTGGCACACCTCATCACTAAGGGCTTTTCATCCAGAAAAAAGGAGGTCATTGTCCCACTGTACTCATCCCTCATTATACCCATTATAGAATACAACTCCCCATTTGGTATGTACTTCTCAAGACATCTGCAACAACTGGAAAGGCTGCAGAAATACCTCTCTAAAATAATCACAGGCCTAAAGCAGATGCCTTATGCTGACTGCCTTGAAAAACTCCAGCTATACTCTGTCACATATTGTCTACTCAGAGGCAATCTCTGCTTAACATACAAGGCCATGTCAAACCCAGAGCTACTGGACATGCTACACTTAAAGAAATACCAATCCATCAGAGCCACATGTTCCAAGGATCTAAACCTTGTCATCAAAATAAACAAAACATGCTGGAGGGATAGGTTCCTGACCCAGAGACTCCCAGACTCTGGAATAGACTACCCATACATGTGAAGCAGAGCGCCTCTTTGGCCCTCTTCAAAAGGAACCTTGACAATTGGATGGGAGAAAGAAAATTCACCCGGGATCACATCAGTCACTCTGCTATTCAGGAGTCCTGGGAAGTAAATAGTGTGGGAAGAAATAGCCAGGGAATTGTTATGGCTAGGCTTGTATAGGCCCTAGGGCCGATAGCCTAGTACCAACCTATGAACCTATAAATGAAATTAAAGGTCATACTGCTAAATGCTAGGCATTTTAGCAAGAAACTGCACTCATTGCAAACATTCCTTGCCCTGGAGGATGCTGACATTTGTGCAGTCAATGGAACCTGGTTCAAAGCTGTGGAGAGCACCTCAACCTTACCAGGTTACTCATCCTACCATACTTTCAGACACCAAAGGAGAGCTAGAAGGCCAAAGGAGGTGGAGTTCCAATATTTATCAAAGACATACACACATCCAGGCTCGACAAACAGTATGAAGCACAGAAGACACTGAAAGTGCAGTTAATTGTTGACAAAACACATATTCAAATCATTGCTAGCTACAGATCCCCAACCATGACTCGGGACACCCACTCCACCTATCTGGACATACCTCAATCCATCAAGATTCAACCCTCTACCTGGATCCTGGGTGACCTTAACTACCCAACCATAGAGTGCAGGACCTATTCTAGCCCAAGCATGAATGGCCAGAGATTCCACTAATTCGTCAATGGCAATGCATTGGATCAGCTGGTCAGCACACCTATGAGAGGTGAAAATATCTTGTACCTGGTACTAACCAACATGAGTAGCCACTGTAGCACTCCTACAGTGTCATCCTCCTTGGTAAGATCCCACCATAAAGCAATCACTTTTGAAGCCACCATCTCCCCTGACCCCCCCTTGTCAGAGTTATATGAAAAAACACATCCAAAGCTGACTACAGTCTCCTCAGAGCATGTATAAGGAGCTGCACAGCCCCCATCCCTTCAGTTGGAACTAGCACTAACGTCCAAGTCTACACCAGGAAAATATATGAGCACCTACACAGCTGTATGGACTCAGAAATACCTAACAGGACCAAATCATCTTCCTCAAGGAAGAGTAAACCTGTCTGGTGGACAGCAGTAATAAACAAAGTCTATCATAGAAGGAAGTAATTGCTTTCCAGGGTCAACAAGGAGCATGTGCCAAGTTTGAAGCAATCTCTCCTTTGTTTGAACAAGCAAATAAGGTCACTGGTGAAATACTGTAAGGCTAACTTCATTTCCATATTGGTGACATTCACAAACTCAAAGGCAACACCCAAATCCACTCTAAACTGGTGGTCAATAACACCACATACACAAACACCATAGATACAGCCAACCTGCTGGCAGAGAGATTTAGTGAAAATGCCCCCCCATCCCCCCATCAGTACACTAGGACATCCCCAGCACCTGATCCCCTCCCCTCCTCACCATGGAGCAGGTCCTTAATGCCCTCTCAAAGGCAAAAAATAAAGTCTCCATGGGACCTGATAACATCCCTGCCTGTATCCTGCATGCACTCAGGCATTAGCTCTCAGCTCCAGTAGACACCCTATTCAACCACAGCCTGAGAACTGGCTTCATTCCAGCTGCATGGAGGACAGCCACTGTCACCCCCCACACAAAAGTGGAGCATCCACTCACCCAGGCAATAATAGGCCCATCAGCATAACCAGCCTGATCTGCAAGGCCAGGGAATGCATTATTATGGACCTTATAAACAAGGACATTGGCAACCTCCAAACGCTGCACCCCACACAGTTCGGTTTTGTCAAAGAGAGATCACAGCTGTAAAACATGGTTGACTTCTTCAAAGCAGTTACCAAAGCCATGGACAAGGGGAATATGGTGCACAGTGCCTACCTTGACCTAACCAAAGCCTTTGATACTATTCCACACTCAGGTATAATACATAAATCCTCCCAGCTAGTTATCAGCCCGTACATTGCCAGATGGATAGCTAACTGGCTCACTGACAGAACCCACTCAGTCAAAGTAGGGGAAGCCACCTCTAGTAGTAGACCCGTAATGAGTGGTGTACCCCAAGGATAATTCTTGGGGCCTCTACTGTTTGGCATATACTTGTCTGAGATGCAAGCCACAACCAGTGGTCTGTAGTTGACCAAGTGTGCAGATGACTGCAAGCTGGGTGCTGTCTTAAATTCCCCTAGTGATGTGAACATCCTCCAAGAGGGCCTTACCCAAACTCATGACTGATGCCAGAAGCATGGCCTCAAAATGAATGCTGAGAAATGCATCATTATCCCCTTTGGGAAAATTGTCATCCCCACTACTTGCGACATTAATAACAATGTACTGAGCATGCAGTCATGAGGGACATGGGCACCCAGGTTGATTGCAACCTGACTTTTGACCACCATGTTACTTCTGTTGTACAGAAGGCTGTCTGCATGGCCCACCTCATAAATCAGGGTATGTCATCCAGGAACAAGGAGGTCATAACATCCCTGTACTCCTCCCTTATTAGACCATTACTGAGTACAATGCCCCCTTCGGCATGTACCTTGCCATGCACATGCAGCAGTTGGAGAGACCATAGAGGTTCATGACAAGGGAAATCTAGTGTCTCAAACACCTATCCTATACAGATAGGCTAAAAGCTCTGTCCCTCTACTCAGTCTCATACAGACTGCTCAGAGGTGACCTGTGTCTGGCATACAAGGCCATGTCTGATCCACCCTTGATGGAGTTCCTGCATATCTGTAAGACAAACTAAACTCATGCAACCTGCATGCAAGGCCTTAACCTGGTCTGTGACATGGATAGAACTTGTTTGCTGGATAGATTTGTGTCCCAAAGTCTCAGCTGTCTGTAGAATAGAGTCCCTCTCCATGTCATGCAGAGTACCTCTTTAGGCCTCTTTAAGAGGAACCTGAATGACTGGATGGGAAACAGAACATACACCCCTGGGATCCCACCTGTGTCCCTGTTGGACAGGGGAAATAGGTGCTGACTTTGAAGGAACATGGGCAAAAGTCTTGGCTAGGCCTATAACGGCCTCCAGCCCAATAGCCTAGTATCATCCTATGAACCTATGAACCTATTACTGTAGATGTTTGCTGTAATTATTTCAGACTGTCCTGCAATGTTGTCTGAAGTTATTCCCTGTGAGTCTGAACTCTGTAGTTACTGTATTGATTGAGCAATGTCTTGTTCCTTTATTACTTATTATTAAATATAGATAAACCTTGTAATTGTGTCTGTTCTGTATAGAACTATGTAAGCTCTTAGCGTACTTGCATGTGTATTCAGTGACACTGTATAGCCCACTCCAATAGGCTCAGTCTAAGTCACACTTACCATTTGGCTAATAGACACATCTTACAGTAGGATTCATCACCCTTTGGTAAGGGCCTTACAGTAAATGATAAAGAGCTGGACTGTTGCAGTCAGAACTACCTTTAAGTGTGGGCAAAAGGGGCCAAAGCTGTTAAACCTGAGCCAGCCTTTCCCAGGAGTGTGTGCGAATGTGTGTGTGTGTGTGTGTGTGTGTGTGTGTGTGTGTGTGTGTGTGTGTGTGTGTGTGTGTGTGTGTGTGTGTGTGTTTGAGAGAGATTCATAAATCAAATCTCAAAGTGTGTGCGTCAGCTATTTAGGGAAGGACACAAAGCACAAGTCAGACAGAGAGGGTGATGGATGTTTTGTCTTGGGAGCTCTGCTGAGATGTTAACCATATAGCTGTGCCAGTGGGGAGTCTTATTGGGGATCTGGAGAGACAGGGAGAAACCAGCCCCAGACTGACTGTGATATCTGTGTGCTCTGAAGGGTAATTGTACTTTGCTGTGTGTGTATTTGTCATCCTCCCATTGTGTATGTCCCTCACTGGTGGTAGTAGTGAGGATTGAGGACCCTTGATTACTGGGCCAGTGCAGGGGTGTCACACTGACAGTATATACTGGTGGATACAGCTGCCATATCACATCATGTACCATCCTTGAGCCCGTCTCAGTCTGCCAATGTCATACAGGATTATTTCACAGATTGTCCAGGTCTCTCTGACCATTCCTGCTATATTCTGGCTAGGTCAGTGTGTACCCCAGATCTGTATCTGAATGCCTGACACCTATGGCTAGCATTCCTGGTGAGTCCCTGCAGCAGGACAGCAGGTTATAGGTGCTAGTAGTGGGGGGATGCTGGCTCTGGCTCAGCAGCAGTACATGCATACTGAGCATGCAATGTAAGGGAATGGATACAGTACCAGATATTCATATACCATTACTGTGTCCCCAGGGGTCTGGCATGTCACAGACACATTCCCCAAACTCTGCGGACAACCATCATGTGTTGTCCTTCTGGTGTGTGGGAATACACATTTGTCTGGCAAGGAGGGTCAACATCTATCAGGCACATTTTATTCATGTATTTTATAGTAGATAAACCGAATACTCAGAAGTTACACGCACTTTCTAAAATTCATAAGCACCCTCTGTTACCCCTTTTAGACCCATTGTCTCAGGCCAGGGATGGTGTACCAAACCACTTTCTATCATTATTGACAAGAATCTGAGACTGTTACTTGACAGTAATGTTTACATTTTAAGAGATTCTAAACATTTTTGCATGATCTATGTATGTTTATTGAACATGAGCAGAGGTCAATGGATTTTTTTTATTAGTAACGCTTTATATTTAGTCCTTATTTACTGTAATACTCAACTCTATAAAAAAACTCTCTAAAAAAAATTCTAAGCTTGTTTTCTGCCTTTCCTGTAACTAGTCTAGACCAGATACAGATTTGCTGTATCCACGACTGTTTGTAAGCTTCTGAACCCCCGAAGCCTTTCTATGTTGGAAGGAAGCCATCTAGCTTATCAGTGGGAGTGGTAAGCATTAGGTATCCTATCTACCACAAGAGGAGTGGGTTCTGGCATAGAAATTGTAGTTTATTGGACGTCTAGGCAGTTTTTTCTATCTTTTTCAATTTTTTGGTTTAAAAGCCCACATTTGTGCTTGTTTCCCACCTTTCCTGTAACTAGCGTAGTCCAGATACAGATTTTCTGTATCCAAGACTGTAAGGTTTTGAGCCCCCCATGCCTTTCTGTGTTGGATGGAAGCCTTCTAGCTAATCGGTGGGAGTGGTAAGCACTAGGTACCCTACCTACCACAAGAGGAGTGGTTTCTGGCCCATAGATTGTAGGTTAGTGGCTGTTTGGGCAGTCTTTCCATCTCTTTCAACTTTCAGGTTTAAAAGCCCCTGTTTGTGCTTATTTCCTGCCTTTCCTATAACTAGTCTAGTCCAGATACAGATTTTTTGTATCCAGGACTGTTTGTAAGCTTCTCAGTGGTTCCAAAAAGTCTGCTTTTCATTTTTCCCATAGATCTGCTAGTTCTCTCTTCTCCTGCACTTTTACCAGCTATTAGTCTAGCACTTTACCATACATCTTGTAGCAATTATTGTAGCACACAAAAGGGCTACCAGCACTAAACATTCTACAATGAAACAGCTCCAGTACTTATTATTAATGCCCACCCCTCCAGGCATGTCTAAAGGTCAGTTTCCTGTGCTTTCTCTTATTAATCTGGTGAAACTGGGCATCCTGAGGCAATGTAGCAACTGCCTCATGTATACTGATAACCCTCTCCTCTTAATTCCCAACACTCAGACTTGCAAGAGATCCACTTAAATATACAAACTGGAAGCCATGCACTCTCCAGCCAAGACCGGAATAGCTGGCCAAGAGGAGAAGTTCAACTCTAGCACCACACCACATGGAACACATAGCCCTCCAGAACACACACCAGTGCTGTCTCCACATAAAAACACAAACCACACACCCACCTTTGTGGAGGCTCTCAATAAAAATCTACCTAAACAGCAGAGACCTCCAAGGCAGAAACGCATTCGACCACCACAACACAACACAACTCTACTCACGAGACACATAACTCTCCTAAACAGTGTGCCACTCAACCAAAGCCCCTAAGGCAAAACAGCATGCCCAACACACTAATCATAGGTGGCTCAATAGTGAGGCACACTGATATCCCACTCACTAGACTGAATAAGGAGAAAGAAACAGTCAGCTGCCTGTCGGGTGCCAGGATCCGCCACATAATCCACCCACTCAGGTCCCTCAACAACAGGTACAAATATGACTCTGTTATTGTACATGTTGTTATGAATGATGTGAGACGTACCTCCCTGGACTACATGAAAAGAGACATGGAGGAGCTCTCGGATTATATAGCTCAGCCAGGTATGACCCTAGCCCTGAGCAGCCTCCTACCATCACCCAGAATGATACCACAGTACAAGCAGAAAATGACTGATTTCAACAATTGGCTAAGTTTCTGGTGTCATTCTAAGGGGATCAAATATCTGTCTGCCTGGGATGACATGATTGACAGACCTCGATGCTTTACCAGAGATGGCCTGCATCTGTCATCTCTAGGCTTCCGGATACTGGCCAAGGCCCATGCCACCCCTATAGTGCCTTTTTTAGGGGGTGTTCCAAAGACCAAATTACCACTGTAACAGCTACAAACAAATACAATCTGAGGGTCATGCTGCTCAATGCTAGAAGTCTAAATCTCAAAATGCACTCACTCAAAGCACTCCTTAAAATGGAGAACATCAACATTTGTGCTGTAACAGAGACGTGGTTCAAGGCAGCAGAAACCACCCCTGCAAAACCAGGCTATAACTCATTCCACATCCTTTGGCCTCAGAGCTTGGACTGAAGCTCCACAGGTGGTGGTGTTTCCATATGCATAAAAGATGTGCACACCTCCAGACTGGTAACTAAACATAATACATCAGAGATACTTCTGGTGCAGCTAACATTGGGTAAGACACCGATTCAGGTCATCATCTGCTACAGGTCCCCAACCATGTCGCAAGACTTACACTTCATGTTCCTAAGCACCATGGAGAAATTTAGGGTCCAACCTAACATTTTCATACTGGGCGACTTCAACTACCCCTCCATTAACTGGGTAAACTACTCATGTACCAATACAATTTGCCTAATGTTTCCTGGAGTTCATTAATTCCAATGCCCTGGACCAGCTCGTTCTTACTCCCACTAGAGGTAGCAACATCCTTGACCTGGTAGTTACTAACATGGGCGATCATCGGTCTACACCAATAGCCAACTCCTCCCTGGTTAGATCCAACCACCAACTAATCACCTTGGAAATCCACATCCCTCCCACCCCCCCCCCCCACAAAGGTAACCACCATGAAAAACGTCTCCAAAGCTAACTTTGGGATCATAAAAGCAGAGGTGGCTAACTTCACCGCACCCATGCAAATGGAGAATATTTGCATGACCACTGAATCATACACCAATGTTCTGTACGAACACATACACAAATGCATGGATCTTGCTATACCCAATAGAACCAAGACACTCTCCTCCAAACAAAGGAAGCAAATCTGGTGGTCCCCTGCCATAAACAAACTACAACAGAAGGAGGATAATGATGCGGAATAAGGTGAAGTCCCAAGACTAGAAAAACTCCCTTATCAGCCTCAACAAAAAAGTTGAGATCCCTCATCAAATCCCCTAAAGCTAGCTATGAAAACAGAATTGCAGCAGATAGTAAAGACAACCACATGGCCTTCTATAGGTATGTAAATAATCTCCACAGCAATACCCAGATTTGTTCTGAACAACTGCACAATGGCACCTCCTATACCGAGCCAACAGATATTGCCAATATACTGGCCGACAGATTCAATGCCAACTTAACCCCTCTCTTCCCCACCAAAAGACCAGTCACAATACCAGTAGATTGCCAGGCACCCAGTATTACTGTAGCACAGGTAAAAACAGCACTGTCCAAGGCCAAGAATATAGCTTCTATGGGCCCTGACAATATCCCTAGCTGTGTTCTACATGAACTACAGAGTGAACTGAAACCACACCTATGTGTCCTGTTCAATCACAGCTTCTCCTCAGGCTTTGTCCCTACTGAATGGTGCACTGCTACAGTCAACCCTCTCCAAAAAGGAGGAGTGACTACAGACCCTGGGAACTATTGCCCCATTAGCCTAACGAGTCTGAAATACAAAGCTATGGAACAAATTATCATGGACCTAATAAACAAGGATACAGGGAATCTCCAAACTCTGGATCCCACACATTTTGGTTTTGTGAGGGGTAGATCATGCCTGCTCAACCTTGTCAACTTCTTTGAGTCAGTCACCAGAGCTGTGGATGAAGGCAAGGTGGTTCATACAGCCTACCTTGATCTCGCCAAGGCCTTTGATACCATTCCGCACTCAGGAATCATAGAAAAACTCACTAATCAAGGCATCAACCCCTATATCACTAGTCAGGTTGCAAAGTGGCTCACAGATAGAACCCACAATGTGAAAGTAGCTGACTCCAAGTCAGACTGCCGACCTGTCATGAGTGGAGTCCCACAGGGTTCGGTCCTTGGTCTCTCCTGTTTGGTATCTACTTCTCTGAAGTCCAGGCCAACACAACGGGACTCTGGCTGACAAGGTTCGTAGATGATTGCAAGTTGTGAGCTACTATTAACTCTCCAAGTGATGTTGACATCCTACAGAAAGGCCTCACTGAGACCAACGACTGGTGTCAGAACCATGGCCTTAAGCTCAATGCCAAAAAATATGCTGTCATCCCCTTTGGGAAAAGCCTGGTTCCCATGAATTACCACATTGATGGTAGTCCACTGAACACAGGAGTTATAAGAGATCTGGGACCACAGGTTGATAGCAACCTCTCTTTTGCCCACCACATTGCCACTGTGGTCAGAAAGTCCTTCTATATGGCACATCTTATTACTAAGGGTTTTGCATCCAGGAAGAATGAGGCCATTGTCTCCCTCTACTCTTCCCTCATTAGGCCAATCATCAAGTACAATGCCCCATTTGGCATGTACCTCACTAGACACCTCCATCAACTGGAGAGGCCACAAAAGTACCTCACAAAGAGGATTCTAGGCCTTAAACACTTGTCTTGTATGGACAGACTCAAAAAAACTCCAACTATTCTCTGTCTCATATCACCTACTTAAAGGCGATCTCTGCTTGACTTACAAATCCATGTCAGATCCAGGTCTGTTATAAATGCTACATCTAAAGAAATCCTAATCCCTCCGCACCACACGCTCCAGAGAACTCAATCTAATTACCACAATCAACAGAACAAGCTGGAGGTACAGGTTCATAACCCAGAGACTGCCCATGCTATGGAATAGACTTCCCATACATGTCAAACAGAGCACCTCACTGGCTCTCTTCAAGAGAAATCTTGATAAGTGGATGGGAAATAGAAAATTCACCCTGGGGATCACTCCAGTGACTCTACTTGACAGAGGCACTGGGAACTAAGGTCAGGTTGCTTGATGCCAGGGTAATCCTATGGGCTAGGCTTGTAAAGACACCAGGGCCATTATCCTATTACACACCTATGAACCTATGAAACTATAGGCATAGATATGGTGCGTGACTATCTGACATCACACAGTGCACAGACCAATTGTAACATTGATTAGATATGCTCTCTGTTAGAGGTTGTTCTAGAGTGCAACGTATTCATGTTTGATCAGAAATTGTACTTGCAAGTAGAAGGAGTAGCTATGGGCATGTCTATGTCTAACAGCTATGCTAATTTAGTCATGGCTCAATGGGAGAACAATACGTTTTTGAATCTAACAACAAGTGAGTTTCTGCAGATGTTTTGTAGATGATCTTTTTTTTTTTTTTTTTGCTATGGAATGGTAGCATAGATGAGTTGAAGTTGTTTACAGATTATTTGCAACATAGTACATCTTTTTTGGAATTTGGCATTAAAGTAGAGTCCAGTCAGATAGATTTTTGGACATCAAGATTTTCAAGAAAAGCTCATTGACTCTCTTCAAGAGGAATCTTGATGAGTGGATGGGAGATCGTAGGTTTACCCCAGGTATCACTTCTGTGTCACTGTTAGACAGAGGCACAGTATACTAACCTCGAAAAAGGGCATAGCAAAATAAATTTAAAATGGGTGGCGAAAACCAAACACATTCTGGCTAGGCTTATAAATGCTCTAGGGCAGATAGCCTAGTATGAACCTATGAACCTAAGTAGGATCGGTACTACCTTGCATCGCAAGGCATGCACTAGGAATAAGCTTTTACATTGCCAAAATATGAACCCTGGACATATTTTTAAAAACATTGTGAAAGGTCAAGGCATCTGGATGTCCAAACTCAACCCTGAACAGTCGATTTTTGAAACAAACTTAAAATCCTTAAGAACACAGGAAGTCAGGAAGTGGACACCACTTTTTGTAATGTCATGCACCGATGGTCCACTACAGCTAGACCCTATTTTTCAGCATTTACTGATGACAACTTGGGTTTAGTTAAGGATTAGAATAATACTCGGATGTCAATGTTTTATAGCAGTGATGTGAATAAATTCACAAATGTGGCTAAGAAATATTGGCCTATATTGACCAGCAATGATAAGATCAGGAAAATATTGGGAGATAACCCTAGTTTTTCATTTAAAAACAAGAAGCCTATTAGGAGCATGTTATATTACTGAGATGAAAACAAGGCCAGTACAGGGCACAAACTAGGTACCATGCAATCCTGTAATAGTTGCCAGTACTGCACTTATATAGATACCACATTGGCTGTTTGTCAGACATATTTCAGTCTCTATGTTGGTAAGACCAACCGTAGGCTAACGGACATAATTCGTGAACATACATATGGCATTAACACCAATTCAGAGAATAATGCATTGGCAAAGCACAATGCCCTTGTTGGGTCATCACATAAGTTTAAATTCATAGTTATACAGAGACTGTATGGTAGTAACTCAGGAGGTTAAATGGATGTTGAGGTTACGAGCAGATAGGGGTAAAGGTTTAAATGAAAAGATTTCATTAAAACCCTTTTTGAAACGAAGGGAGCTGTACAGGTAGTTTTTGTTATGGTCATTAACAGCTACTATGAGATTTTAATGCATTTGGTTTTAAAGTTTTCTATATGTGCTTGTCACTTTATTTTATAGTATACACCCTATTGGATGTGATGCTTTCACTTTACTATTTAAACAGTGGTGTCAGTTGTTATGTTATGTCTGATGAAGCAGTAGTCATACTGCGAAAGCACTAACATTTTAACTATTAAAAGGACTGCATATTTTATTCATCGCGTTGACTCATTCCTTTATGAGTTCTTTGTTTTATTGCTCAGTTTTCATTTAGAAAAATGTATGAATTACACATTAATTACTTCTTCTTCTTCTTCTTCTTTCAGCTGTTCCAATTAGGGGTCGCCACAGCAGATAATCTGTTTCCATTTCTTCCTGTCCTCTGCATCATGCTCTTTCACACCAACAACCTGCATGTCCTCTCTCACCACATCCATAAACCTCATCTTAGGCCTTCCTCTTTTCCTCTTACCTGGCAGCTCCATCCTTAGCATCCTTTTCCCAATATACCCAGCATCTCTCTTCAGCACATGTCCAAACCAACGCAATCTCACCTCTCTTGCTCTGTCTCCAAACTGTCCAACCTGAGCTGACCCTCTAATATACTGATTCCTAATCCTGTCCATCCTAGTCACACCCAGTGCAAATCTTAACATCTTTAACTCTGCCACATCCAGCTCTGATTCCTGCCTTTTTGACAATGCTACCGTCTCCAACTCATATAACATAGCTGGTCTCACTACCCTCTTGTAGACCTTCCCTTTCACTCTTATTGGTACCCGTCTGTCACAAATCACTCCTGACACTCTTCTCCACCCATTCCACCCTGCCTGTACTCTCTTCTTCACCTCTCTTCCACACTCACCATTACTCTGAACTGTTGATCCCAAGTACTTAAACTCATCCACCTTTACCAACTCTACTCCCTGCATCCTCACCATTCCTCTACCCTCTCTCTCATTTACACACATATATTCTGTTTTAGCCCTGCTGACCTTCATTCCTCTCCTCTCTAAAGCATATCTCCACCTCTCCAGGGTCACCTCAACCTGGTCCCTACTCTCACTACATATCACAATGTCATCTGCAAACATCATAGTCCACGGGGCCTCCTGTCTAATCTCATCTGTCAACCCGTCCATCACCACTGCAAATAAGAATATTATTATTAAGTACATATGTTTTACATTACATGACTACCCCCTATGTGCTTTGATTACATTACCTTGAGATGTGACTGTACTGTATGGGGCACTTGTGTTTACATGGGTGAGATCACATCATATATCCACTGACACTGGAAATTTGGACCAGCTACACTACCCTGGTTAACAAATAGCAATTACTACATCATTAAATAAAAAAAAATTAACAATGCTTTCTCATGTAAAATCTGAATGGCCAGTCTTGGTATTAAAATCATGAACTACTGCATGCAAAGCCAGAACTCTAACCACTAAGCTAAGTGACCAGTGAAAGTTTTAGGTATACATTTCTATAGAGCTCTTTCATGATACAAATACAGTGGAAAAAATACAATTTTATATATATATATATATATATATATATATATATATATATATATATATATATATATATCAAAAATTTAATTCTATCAACTTTCTAAGTTTGTAAGAGCAATATTTAAAAACTCTCCCTATTTCTGGCCTTTTGCAGCACAATTTTTATTACTGTGTTTATCCAGATTTTTTGTTCTAAGGGGTTGAAAGGTGTGTGTCCAAGGACACTATTTTAATGTAAAGTGCCATATGGCACTTTCACAATGCAGGGGGTGTGTTACAGTTCCTGTTACACACATCCTGCATTCCATTCCATTAACAGATCCTCTTTTCAGTGACCGTGGACACTGAAGGGTTTCTAAGCTCCAATGTGTTTACACCAAGCATGACACATCCTCTTTTTATGCCAGCTGTCTCTTCTGCCTATGCTACCACATTATAGCCCCTACACGGTTAGGTACCTGCAGACAAGGTGGCCCATTTTGCTATTCACTAGACATAGCTAATTTGCATACACCTAATTACCATACCCTAGTTACAACACTACATGAGAGCCTGTGTCCTTAGCAACCACTGTTATCTGCCATTGAGTCTGCATGCTGGCCAGTGTAATGGGAATTTACTTTTAGCTTAAATAATCTCCTTTTAATATTTTAATTTTATATTTTGTCAGATCCCATGCTTGGGTGCCACTGCGCTCAGCTTGCACAAAGCATATGTGCACATAAAATTTTCATATTTTGCATCAGTTTTACATGCCAATGGCCATAGTTTTGGCCATTGTCATGCCTGATGCAACTAACATATGCTTTAGTTTGAGTTGTCATAGCCCCCTTTTTTATTTTGCAGTCTTGTACACTGACATTTCCCGCATACATTTGTAATGCAGACATGGCTCCTACACAGGTACCTGTCTGCTTCCTGGATCAGTAAATCACCTAATTTGCATGGTTTTTCACCAGAAAATGAGGTGATTTACATGCCACAATCACCTCCATGGTTGAACAATGCTGGGAGGCTTGTGCACGCCCCGAGCACTGTTTCCTGGATCGCACAACCTCCGAACTCCATGTTTGAGCCACAGCACTATGCTTACATGGAGATTAGCTTCATGTAAGCTATATTGAATTACCCCCATAGGCTCTGTGGTCCAGCTTCTGCCTGATAATATAGGATGCATGGAGGGTTGGGATAAATGTTTATGAACTTTTGGAAGCCCATAAGATATTGGAACAACTGGAAATTCCACTAAAAAGTACTTAAACAAGTCTTCTGTAATCATATTAGTCACCATTAAATAAAAAAAACAAAACTGTGCTTGTTCTAAGTTTGCATTTACATCTGGGCATGACAGAAGGTTTTAATGTTGAGCATCATTATATTCCAAACAGGACAGGATGGAGAGGCTACAATGAATTTTAGTGAAAGATGGTAACTCTTTCCTGTGTCAAATTCCAGATTTATCAGAGACTACAATGGAAGCTAGACAAGATGTGCAGCTGAGTTTTTCTAATTTACTGAATGAATTAGAAAATAAATTGTATAAATTCAAATGTATGCAGTGGCAAAGGATAGATCTGGAGGCTTGTATCCATCATAAGGTTGTACAGAGAGGACTACGGACCTTAAAAATGCCTACATATGGGTCTGTTTACCCTGAATTACGTAAAAGGTGGCAAATATTGAATATATGGTTAGGCTTGGACTATGTATAGTTGATCATTGACTTTTTTCACCCCACTGAGGAAGAGTTATTGAATGACATTAATAGTTTACAAGCTGAGATTCACAAAAAGTGTTCAGTTGATATTGTAACTACCAGTGTGGATGAACTGTATGAGCAGTTTGTCAACTATGATAAGAGACTACAAGCTACCAAGTTGAAGAAGTTAAAAAGGGATATCACTAACTTTAAGCTGGGGCATGTATTTTCCTGACCAAGGAAAGAGTCAGGGTCAAGCTCTAACATTGTTAATAATACCATTAACAATGGGATATCTCCACAGGAATCAATGGATCATGCTGCTGATGCTTTGGTCTTGTCTCAAGGCCCTTCTGTTATATTGGGTAAGCATAGTACACATTCTTCATGTGGCACTGCTGATTTGACTGGGTCTATATTTCGTACTAATTCCAGTGTCTCATTTGACAATGGCTCTGCACATTCTCAGCCACATTTTTCTTTATCAGAGCCTCTCCTCATTACAATAGGGCAAAGGCCAGGGAGGTCTCAGAGCTGGTCGAGGAGAGGCCGGGTGCACCACAAACAATCAATGGAGAGATTCACATGGGTGGTAACTCAGAACAGGACCTGAATGACCTGTTTTTTAACATCTCTTCTGTTGAGCTTACTCCATAACAACTTAGTGTACTGAATAGAGGTCTTTCTTTTGTTCCTGCCCAGAAATCAAATTTGACACAGTTACTTACCTCTCTCAGACCATCCACAATGAAACCATCATACTGGGAAATGTAAATATAGATTGGCTTTCATTACAAACTCCCAACACTACCTCTTGTAAGTTTCTCTCCCCCTAATATCTCCTGGTTCTCTAGCTATCTCTATAACCACCAGCAATCAGTCAAATGGCTCTCTGCACTACCCCCCCCCCCTTACTGTGCAAATAGGTGTCCCCCAGGGATCCATCCTTGGTCCACTGCTCTTTAATATTTTCAGTAACTTACTCTATACCTCTTGCCCCCAGTCATCACTTGTGCAATATGCAGATGACTCTACTGTTATCACCATTGCTGACAACCCATCAGACCTCCACTCCACTACCCAGGCATCATTCAACACCATTAAGACATGGCTTAGTGATAACAAACTAATTCTTAACCCGAAGAAAGCTAAGCTCCTACTTTTCCTCCCCAAAAACCTCACCAGCCACAAAGGTACATTTACCATTTTATCAAGCAACAACACCATCATCACAGTTGAGCCTAGTACTAAATTTGTAAGTGTCACAATAGATGATCAGCTTAAGTTTGATCTACATACTACAAACTGCATCAAAAAAACTCACCAGAAATTTGGACACCTCTTCCGCAACAAGAAATACTTAACCAACACAACCTGAAAAACTCTCTGTCTCATACTTTACTTCTTCCAACACTCCTATACAGCTGTCACATATTCACAAACCTTAACACCGCACTCGTTTCTAAACTTGAAACTATCTACAATAAGGTGGTCAGATTTGCAGCTAACCAAACCTGCAAGTCTCACCACTGTTTACCACTTAAGCAACTAGACAGGCTTGAATTCCCTCACCTGCTCCAACTATATCAACTACAAATCATCCACTCCATCCTCTATTTACCCTCTTTCTGCCACAGCCTCTCTTCTATCGTATCTAAATATTTCTCTGCTAGGACTCTACACAGCTCAGACCAAGAACTATTACACATCTACAAACCCAAAACCAAAATTGGATGTCTTCTCTATAACTATAACCCAGCTACATCCACGAACCAACTCCCCTTAGAAATAAAGTCCCTTGACCATAGCAAGAGTTTCAAATTAGCCACAAGACAATACCTAACAAAAAAATGTTCTTGCCACTGTAGTCATCCACCATGAAATTGCTATCCTCCCACCAAATACCCCCCCTCACTCCAAATGTACCTGTAACCTTGTACTCCTGCCTCTTCCTTCCTTCATTACATTCACTCACAGTACCCTCCCACTACTACCTTTCCTCCCTGTATATCCTATCTATACTCAGTCTGACTGCTCCTAAATAACTAACTTTAACAAGTCTGTCTAATAGGTCACCTCTATTTTATTTCCTTTATATCTTTATCTAACTTTTGTATATATGCTTTCTAAACCCTAAAACAACTAGGTGCTATTCATATAAAATGATATTGTAACAGGTTTCATAATATTTTGCTGACTGTTAAGTATTTTGTACTATTCATTTAAAATGATATTGTAACAAGTTTCATAATCTTTTGCTGACTGTAAATTATTTTTGTAAAATTCTTTTCTCTGAGGAGCTTTTCTCCCCGGTCTCTGCTGAAAATGAGCCAAAAGCTCAGTCAGACTAACCCGGTTAACAAATGTAAAATAAATAAATAAATAAAAGTTATTTACATGTAATTTAACTCTTTCTTTGATGTTTCAAGATATGGGTGAGACTCGAAAGATGTTTCTTAAACTGAGTACATTCATTGATAAACATCCGATTATTGAAGCTTTTACTGCAGTTTGTGATGAAGAGATCAGGGCAGCCTTGATAGCTGAACATTCTGCTTCTTTTCATAATCTTTCAGAGACAGAAATGCAGGTGTTACGAGAGTTAAAATATCTTAATTCAGTTGAAATGCGTCCAGATGACAAGGGAGGGGGGATTGTTGTTATGGACAAGACGTTTTATTTAGCAGCTATGGAACAACTTTTGAGTGATGAATGCACTTATCAACCGATTTCTATGTTCCAGTTAACGGCCATCATTGATAGAGTTTCACTTTTGCTTTTTGATTTAATGGTGACTAATATGATTACCGAAGACTTGTTTAAATACTTTGTAGTGGAATTTCTGGTTGTTCCGATACTTTATGGGCTTCCAAAAGTCCATAAATGTTTATCCCAACCCCCCCATGCATCCTATATTCTCGAGCAGAGGCTGGACCACAGAGAATATGTCTATTATTTGGAAAAGATACTTAGACCGGTACTAGATAATGTCAACTCAGTTCTAAGAGACACTAAAGATTTTTTGCAGGATCTTTACAGAACTGTTAGTTATTTATTGAATACCCAAGATCTTGTTTTTGTTATGCTAGACATCACTTCTTTGTTTACTGTTATTCCAAATGCCATACGTATTGAATATGTTGGACTTTTTTGCAACAACATGCTAATTTTTCTAATATGAAGGTTGATTTGATTTGTATGCTTTTGGAGCTGGTTTTAGAGAACAATGCTTTCATTTTTGGTGAACAGTATTATCTGCAGAAGGTTGGTGTAGCTATGGTTACTGCTTGTGCAAATAGCTATGCCAACCTTGTGTTAGCATACTGGTAGTACAACAAGGTTTTATGTAATAATGAGTTTACCAGACACATTGTTTACTATAAGCATTTTGTTGATAATATTTTTTTTGCTGTGAAGAGATACCTGTGAGTTATTACAGGAGTTTATTAAGTTTATGCAGAGTACTACCAAGTTTTTGAAGTTTAGTAGTAATTTTTCTTGCGAATCTATAGACTTTTTAGATATAACAATTACCAGAGATGAGTTAGGTAGGTTTAAGATGGATGTATATAAGAATTCATGTAAAAAGAATTCCTATTTACATAAAAACAGCATGCACCCTAGGCACATTCCCAGAAATGTGCTTAGAGGGCAGGTGTTTCAAATTATGCATCTTCATACAGAAGAAGATTCTTTAGATTGGGCTCTGAAGGAATTAAAGGAAGAATTCCTGAAATGATGTTACAAGGCCAGAGAAATTAACTCTTGCATATCTAGTGTGAGGTCTGAAAGAGCCAGTAAAGCTAGAAACTTTTTCTCTGGTGAGTTAGAGCCTGCAACTATACCAACCAGAGAACAAGCAGAAGGCAGACCAGTTAGGTGTGTTTTTATATATTCTAATAATATTAATTTGGTTTGTGATATAATGAGGAGAAACTGAGGCATACTTCGGAGTTGTCCTGAATTGACTAATTTGATAGGCAATGAGCCTGAGTTTTGTTTCAGGAATAATCTCTCTCTCAAGAGGCAACTTTGTTATAGGAATGCTATAAATACAACGCATTCCCCATTTTCTGCACGTTGTGGTACATTTCCCTGTTTGGATTGTAAGACTTGCAGATTTATTTATTCTAAGTATGCCTTTACACATCCTACTCTAGAACATGAGATAGAATTTTCTCTGTACGCAGATTGCAAGGCTGCGAATGTGATATATTACGCTTTCTGTGAATGCTGTTATGCATTCTGTATTGAAAAAATGAATTGCTGTTTGAAGGATAGGATTTTAAAACACCTCAGAGATATTAGACATAATAAGGCCAGCAATGCTCTAGCTACACAGGTTTCCCACCTTACGACAACAACATACTTTTACGTTTTTTGGTTTAGAGGTTGTGAAGTTAGGTATGAGAGGCAGTGACTTGAGAAACAAAACTTAAATGAGAGAACAGAAATGGATTCTAGAGCTACAGTTTTATAAATTTCCTGGGTTAAATGTAATGCTTTCCCTTAAACCAGCTCTAAAGGCACGTTTCTTAACTCATTAGTTTTTTTATTATTATTTTAATTTTATTTTGATCAATACATGATGTTTAAATAGAATGTCTTTATAGATTTATAGAGATGTGTGTTTTGTATACCTTTAGCTCTCTCTCTCTATATATATATATATAAATATATATATATATATATATATATATATATATATATATGGCTTCGTGATGATGATGCCATCAGTGTGTGACAAGTTTGCTGAGAATTTCAGTAGTGAAGGATGTTTGTAAGTCACATACACAGATAATTGATATTAATTAATTTTTTTTAGACTGTTGTGAAGGTGGTTATTTTATTGTTGGGATGAGTCTTATGGCTTTATATTGAAGTTTTTGTAGTATTGTTAATTGGTCTGATGAAGCATTGTCTTTCTTAATGTGAAAGTGCTTACCTTTATTAAATTGTTGTTTATTTACTATTACCCATTGGTATCTGGTGTTTCATTCAACTTCTGCTGTGTGAGTCACTGTATTTCTTCTTTTTTACAAGAAGCAGGAACTATAACCAGATATGATATATGTATCCTGACAAACAGTTTCTTCGCACTTTATTAGAAACTAGTGTTTGGTCAGTTTTGAACATTAAAACTTGGCTACAACATTTTTCTTCCTTGCAATAAAAATAAGATTGCTTTCTTTTCCATATGTATAATTTTCCTTTTGGCCATTGTAGCAAAAGGTTGGAAAAATATTGTAAAACGCACCTTATAGCATCTAAAGTCCCCTGATGTCTGGATGCCTAGTAGGTCTCAGACCCCCAGTTTAATTTTGTTATTGCATGACAGTTTGGTCAGTTAAGGTGTGTTGAAAGGATGCGTAAAAATAGTAAAGTTGTAGAAACAGACTGAATGGCTTTCATATAAGCTATTGTCAGAAGAACAGGCCGTTTAAAAAAAACTCTAAAATGCATCCTGAATATCTATTAACATCATGGCTTCTGAGGCCTGCTGCCTGGCTTATTATATTTATTTCTACTGCAGTTATGACAGTGTGGTCTTAGTCAGTTAGAATGTGCTTGAAGAACACAGTGGAAAAAAGTTGAAGAGTAATATTACATTTCTTTCTTTGATCATTTTTTTTTTTGCTTAGGCAATCACAGGACTCAAAAGTTGTTTAAAAAACTCTAAAATGTATCTTAGAGCATCTTGAACTCCATGGATTACTGCATTTGTTTCCTTCACAGCTACCAGAGTGTAGTCTTTCTTAGATACAGCATGTTAAATGAATGAATAACTGCAAAAAAAAAAATAATGGAGTATGACAAACTATGAGAAAAAGGGAAAGGAATAAAGGTAAAAAAAATCTGAATAGTGTGGGTAGGTAGGCCAGGATGCGATGGCCAGCAGACTGGGGTCACCATAGAGCCTTTTTGCCTAGTGTACCAATTCAACTAAGGCAAGCCCTGATTATGAATATATGTTTTCATATCAGAATCAGTACTGTAAAAATGATGTGGCCTGCAGGTAAATAAATGTTGTTATCTTATACACAATATTATGGAACATAATTTTGCCAGTAAAAGTTGCCAGCAGACATGTACAGTGTACTAGATTAATATTGTTGTTTTGAAATATTGCAAAAATTTGATATGCATAATTTGCATGGATTGTGCAGTACAAAAAAACAGTGTGCTATCCAGTTATATTATACATCACTAGAAGGTTGTTGAACAGGCAAACAATTCAATAACTGCATAGACAGATAGAAATAGAGATAGAGGTAGCGATAGATATAACACCATTAAGGACAGATATGGTCAATGTGACTGTAACTGTAATGTACCTAGGTAGCTAGTTACAATGTTGTTGGCCTTTACAGGTAAAACTTTCTATCAGGGCTCCCTCTTATTCCTTGAGAAGTGAAAATGTTCACTCACGTTTTGTAGCCTTCCTTTCAGTTTCTCAACAGGAGAGACACCATTCTCTATTCTGACTAGCTGAAATCAGATACCTTATAATGTCCAATGTCAGCATACGATATAAGGGTTTAAGACTAAAGTAAAGGAACATCTGTTTCTCAAGAATGAATACTAATGTTTTATAGATATTGGTTAAATACTGATATTCTACAAAATGTTCCATGCTTCCTAGTTAAATCTGTAACACTCATCTTGCTGGGATGTTAATTATAATTTTAGCAACTGCCTGGCAATAAATCAATGACTTTTCCAATTAACAAACAACTAAATAAATCACCCTTTCAACAAACATGAATATACTGAGCAGTAATACTAAAATTGAAAATATTCAAATGAGGTTTTACAAGGTTTATAGATGTTACAATGTTTATAGATTGTGGATAAATGAAGAATAAGGTTAATTGGGTATGGTTGAGAAAATATCTCCAAATGGGATATGTAGATTTATCAGTTATATTTTCTAGCTATTTTGTTATTTATATATGTGTTTGTATATGTATACATTTATTTATGTTTTATTAAGTGGGTTATCTCCATTTGGCAAGTCCATTTTCTGAAGTGACAAAAACAAAAATGGTATATATAATCATATCAATTACAACAAATTAAAAAGGAAATGTGATGAATAATGCAATCTCCAGCCAGTTATATAGTTTCCAAGTAAATAAAAAAATAACTAAATCAGTGTGAATTTAACTGTAGAGTTAAATAACTTCGATAGCACTGAAAAAATCATCTGGACTGGTAATTATGGGTAACACTAAAAGCAACATTAGTAATGTGTCTTATTGATCAAGATGTAGGAGTAATGTAAAAACAGGGATAGCTAATAGCAAAAATTGATTAATTATAGTATTATCTTATTAGATCAGGTTCTTGAAATACCTTTTAATGGAATGACTTTCATCAGGATAGATTTAGTGTAAAAAAAGATAGATGTGAGTAGGATTATGGTACTGAACTTGTTTAGGACATTTTAGGGGTATTCTTAGATGAGTTTTGCAAAATTATTTCAAAGATGTTAGACTACTCATATGCCTGAATTCCATGAGTATAGAGTTTCATTCACTTGAAAGGAAAAAAAAAGCATGGCACTCAGTCTTTAAATGTTCTATAGGTTTTGTGGAACTGCACGACAATTTTACTTCTGGATGCCCTTGTAGCCATTCAGTCAGATACGAAATGGCTAGACATAGCTATTGTAAAGACTTGCATCTTTTCTAAGAATGCTGGGGGTATGACTGCTAGTTGTGGGCTGTACTACAAATTTTGCTATTTTATAATGTGTGAATTCTATTGTAAGAAAGTTTTGTTAAATTACTCACAGAAATGTGTGGGCATTAGAAAAAGTATTAGCCAAGTTTTTTCAAGTGGTTGGATAAAAGGCCTTTGATGATATCACAGAGAACTCCCAGCCACTTATTTATGTCTTATATAATAATGTTGGTATGTTCAGCAAATGTAAGATTATTGTCAGTTGTGACATCCAGTTTTCTATAGTGCAGTACAATTAAAGTGTTGGTATGAATTATTTTAATTAGTTTATGGGTATTTTTTATTTCTGTCTAAATATCATATTGTTTTTATTCATCAAGTAGAAAATATCAGTTTTCTAACCAGGTCAGGAGTGTGTTTATAGGGTTTATATTATATTGGCAAAATGGCATTACAGCGAATGCCGTTTCGACGACACATAAATAGAGAAATATAAAAACAGTGAAACCACACGTCACCAATTTTTTTCCTAGGGAAAAAAAATCAGTTGACCAACAATACACAATGCGCTAGTTAAAACATTACAAAGTGGGAGGCTTCGCCTCCCCACTCCCCAATGTAGAGGCTGTGCGCCCCAACCTCCCTAACTAAATATACCAACTCCGAGATAGCACTACAGTGGGGTAAAGGGCAATATCACAGCTGAGGGCAAGCAATTTTTTCCCTAGGAAAAAAATCGCTGACCTGAGGGTTTACTGTTTTTCAGATTTCTCTGTTTATGTGCCATCAAAATGGCATTCACTGTAATGCCATTTCAACAATCTAATATAGACCTGTGTTTAAACATTTTTGAAACCGAGGGAGTAATGTGAGTATGTTCTTGTGCTGAATAATATTGGAGAATCACTTTGCAAGTACATCTGTGTGTTTATAGTATTTGTAATTCTTTCATGGGTTGTATGGATGATTAGCTTGAACTTAATATTAACATCATGGTAATTAGCTCAGCTTGCAGTCTCTTATTCTTTTGTGTATGTTTAGAGTTAGGACATTTTAAAATACATTCATTTTTGGACTGTGTTTGGTCTCCTGAGAAATTATTTTTTATAAAATATTCTTTGTGTGTCTGGATGCATGTACATATTTTTATTTTTGGTATAAATTGATACTAAAGCTCCTCAAATAAATGGCTGATACATCACCACTCAGTAACAACTGATCAAGAATGTGTTTCTTTTATAATCCACTTACAATGATGCAAGGAAGCTTTTATGTAGGAATTAAGATCCCAGTACCTCATGTTTGTGGATCAAGCACTTTCCTTCCACCAGTGATCATATGTACTAACTCTATGGCCACTGAGCAGTTGGGAAAGGAGAATCCTGCAGGAAAGTGCAGAATAGTCTTTTACAAACTGGACAGTGACTTGTTCTGAAGGAAAGAGTCAGTGCTGGTCGATGATGTTTCATTTGCATTTATTTTCTAGGCAGGAAGACTGCCAAAGTGTGTTAATGTGTCAATAAGTCAATGAAAAGAATGAACAGAATTTAGTTAGACAAACAGATCTTCTCCAAATCATGCAAATCTGTGCTGTAACATTTATTAATCAGCACAAGGACATGGAGACAAGCCAGTCCCCTTGGTTTTCTTATAGCTTATGGTACATTTAATTTGCATCATGGCTAGTTTATAAGGGGTCAGGGCTGTCCCTGCCAAAGTAAAATGAAAATTAAATGAAGTAATATTTGTTTTGTAATTATATGGCTATGTATAACAATTGTTGCTTAGTATGTTAACTAGTGACAGTAGGGAATTTTGCTGTTTATCTGACTACCTAGAAGCTGTGCAACACCACATGTCCGATGTATGCTACCTTTGCCCATTGCTGGACTATCCCATTATTCCAACAAAAGTCCATTATGCATGTTTATTAAATCTATCCCTGCCTAGAATTCAGCATTAATTGGTTGTATTCTGACTTTTATGACAATAAGTATTATCTGTCACATTGCATTGATGTTTATTTATAGAAACCAAGTACAAATTTCTAGTTCAAAACTGTAAATGTTATTGCCTTCACCCGGTAGAATTCTTTATTTCTATTCAGAATGCTAAAAATATAATCATCAGCCTGTGAAGTCTCTGAAAAAAATAATAATAGTGAACACGGCTACCCTTAATTACACTTGAATCTGCAGTATTTCTCCTTTGTTTGATATAGAATGGTTATAGTTTGCCTTTAGAACATCCCATCTTTCAGTGAGCAACTGAATAAAATGAGATGAACCTTTTTTCATATATACAGGAGATACAAGACATACTGACTGAAGAAAGGTTAAAAATCAAAGCAGATTCGATTGTAACCAATTAAATGCTCTGCAATAACTCTATTGAAAATGAAAAACCAAATGGAATACAATTTATAGCCTAGGGAAGAATCTCACTTCATCATTTGGAAGAGTTCATATATCAGGCAAGAATGATGTGTCAGATTATTTATACAGCAAGTTTTATGTAGCCTGATGAAATAATAATTTAACCCACTGATGACTGATCAAATAATGGATTTGAGACTCACCTAAACCATGGAAGTTAGGGTTTGTTTAGGATTGTGCATAACTTCAGCAGAAATAAATAACTCAAGAAAAGAAAATATTTAAAAAAAAAATTCAGTTTGATTATTAATATGCATATTAAATTTAAAAAAATAAATAGTGATTTCTAGTGACTGCTAGAAGTGTATACAGGAAGCAAGACAGGTTGAGTTAAGCCATGAAGTACAGAAGAATGTTGTAACTCTCTAGGGGCAGTAGAGCATAACAAGGAACGCATGAAAATAAGAATGTCCGCTGCTAAATATGAAAGCGTTTTGTGCTCTGGAAAGGCAGAACTTCTAACACCGATGCCAGAGCACCAGCAATCAGAATGTGAAATTACAGGACAGCATGCTTAACTGCATCCTTACCACTGCAGTATATGCATGCACTGGGGTGCATATTCAATAAAGTCTACATGAGCTGCTAAAACTGTGTGCATGTCGTGGTGCAATGCACTCATGATAGCGCACAGTTTTGTATTCCGTAAGTGTCTCTATACAACGTGGAGAGCTATGCAAATATGGTAAACATCATGGCATGCTTATTATAGTACAAGCAGCTGAATTGTATGCTAATCAATCAATCCAAGATGCAGGAGCTATTCAACAAGCTATAAAGCAACCGTGTAGGTTCAGTGCTAGTTTTCCCTGCAAATTACAAAACCTTTTGAAATATAGGCATGGAAACTAGACTACACAGAAAGAATGTTAGGGGCTGCTGTTACTCGTATTCATGTATATGTGCAGCAGATTCATGTTTGTGCAGTTGCTGATAGACCATGGCCAAGTGGAATGCTTTTTGACCCAGTTTAACTTTTCATAATCAGCATGAGGTGGAAATTATAGAGCTTTACAGGGTGGATAGAGACACACTACAGGAACTCTGCAACATCTGTCATTCCCAACTGAAAGGTACGGCAAACCATGGGGGAACAATACCACTGGACACTAAGGCATGTGTAGCACTTAGAATTTTATACAGGAACCTTCCAGAGACTAACAGGGGACATGCTGGGGGTGTCACAGGCATCAGCATCCAGGATCCTCCATCTATTCCTGAATGCTGTGCTGCAACATGCCAGTGAGTACATATATTTTCCCCATACATCTGACGACAGAGCCAGAATTATGCAGGAGCTCTACCCTGTAGCACACTACCCTGAAGTCCTGGGTGCCATAGACTGTACACATGTAGAAATCAAAGCACCAGCCAGGAAACAGGGAAGGGTATAGATAAATAGAAAGGGCTACCACTTTATTAAGTGCCACGTCATGTGTAACACTAAGGGAATCATCCTGTATGTGTGTCATGGCAACCCAGGTAGTTACCATGACTCACATTATCTGGCACAACTCTCAACTGCATGAGATGTTTACTAGGGGGAATATCCCACACGATCATTTACTGAGGGATGCAGGTTATGCACTGGAACCATGACTGATGATGACCATCAGAAATGCACACACTGCAACTGAAGAACATTATAATGAGGCACATGCTCAAACAAGCAATATCATAGAGTGTGTGTTTGGGTTGCTGAAGTCGGGGTTCCAGTACCTAGATACATCTGGGGGAGCCCTGCAGTACAATCCCTGTACATGTGCTGAAAAATTCACCATCTGTGCCATGCTTCACAACATTATCCTGAGAAAACAGTTTCAGCAGGACCTGCAAAGGGGAAGGACCACACATTCCTCTGCCACTGGCAAGGTCACCACAGCCACAAGCAGGTGAGAAGTCAGAGGGGAACCAGTAGCTGCTGTGGATGTAGATAGATGTAGATGTGCACAGTATGGTCTTGCACTGGCCAAGAGGCAATTGATACCACACACGCTCACCGCCTAAGGGACTAAGACCTTCATCCTGCGCACATACATGCAGTAAAATTGATGCCAGGCAGCACTCACAACCTTTATTTACACATGTAATGGCTGTGTACTACTAGCATCAGACAGAGTAAGCCCTGCACTAAAACTCCTGCAACTACTGGATTCCCAAGATAAGTGTTGAACCTGGAATAGAAAAATAAATATCTAAGAATACAAATGCATGACATACCCTTGTATACTGTTACTTGGTAATGTAAGTTAGTATAATGTGGGTGATTTTAACAGCAATAACATCAATATGTGACAGCAGTTACTTATGTGAATACGTGTCCTCTATCAAATAATAGGCCTTACATCTAAAATGTACAGATTTTAAATGAATGCCCACATTTTGACCTAATTTGTTTTGTAGTGGAAAATCATTAAAAAGTGAAGTTAGAAAATAATGGCACGCATTTCAGTTTCAGACTTCATATCCCTCAGAACAAACATAAAAATAGTAATGCAAAACCTGTTAGTCCATCAGTTGTCTACATTTATAAGACCCCAATGTTTAAAAACTCTCCTCATTGTTGGGCCTTTGTCACACTTTTATTTATGGCTTGGTCCAGCTTTCTTGGTCTAAGAGTTTGGCAGGGCTGTACACATTACAAAAACCCGCAAGAAAGCAGTACAATTTGCAAAACAGCATCACAAAAACAGATATACTAAGACTAAATCAGCTATGTCACTTGATCATCACACAAAAAACATATATATCCTGCCCTCCACCTGTCAAATATCTGAGGGCTGACTGGAATGGGTTTGCATTTTATTAAACTGGCTAGAATTAATTTACACGTTTTCACTTGTAATTTAACATTTAAATATGACGCATCTCTTAGTACTGCTATATTCCAAATGTTGGTGTCAAACATTCCCTTTCTGTATGCAGAATTAGTAGAAAATCTCCAGGGTAGTGCAGGTTTTACAATCTTTTGCTGTGTCGTGCACAAGTCACAACAGTTGTCCATGGGTCTTTGCTGAACTTGATATTGCTAGTCTGTACTATCTAAATCAAAAGATAAGACATTACCTTGGTATCAAATCAGGTATTGCAACATATTTGTTAGCGACAAATCCAGCAACATGACCTCTAAGCAAACAACATGTAAACCTTGGTAATTCTAGTGCAGTGATAACAAGAAAGGGCAATATTCTCATAAGCAGAGAATGGAAAAATGACCCCTACCACAGACTTTAGAGTAATGGTACCAAGTAGCCAGTTAATGGCTGTCAGCTACTCTTTTGATAATGCATGCAGAATTTTCTGAAATACATCCATGGATCATGGGCACATAGTCACATTTGTTGCAGTTGCATCATCTTAAGTGTGCTGAAAATGAATTGACGTAATCACTGGGTTGCTTATGGGGGAGGGAAATAGGGTACTGGATTTGCATTAAGAAGCATTTCATGCAAGGTTTGTATTGAAGTGACTCTTATTTTAAACTAATGATAGAAGCAAAGTTTTTGAATCAAGTTGAAAAACAATATGCACATGACAGGAATAGCTGCATGGGTAAAGGTGCATTGGCATGTCAGGGCTGTGACATTACACTGCCAATGTACTTTGGAAGAGAGGGCATCTTTGAATGCAGTATCAAACACGGTTATATATTACAGGTAGAGTCTGTCTCATATTGGAGACCGAGAAAGCAAAGCAGTATTTCCCTGGTCAGTTCATGCAGTGGCATCTGTTATCTCATTCAGGGATATTAACCTTGATGTCCTTGTAATAACAGCCTTTCTTTATAATAAGTAACATTGGGGCATTAACCAATGCCCACAGTGGTTTCTGGGAATTAAAAAGTGAAGGGAAATATAAACGCATAATTAAATAAGCATAATGAATAGTGATATGAGGGGTATATTTATATAGAGAAATGCACAGAATGTACATAGCAACTATTTGGAAAACTGAAGTAAGTGGAATCAAAACCAAATAGGGAGTCTGACACTGCATACTAATTTGTGAAAATCTGAGTGTAACATGATACTTTGTGATTTAATATCTGTTCGTGAATTTTTATTGTGAATGTGGAGCCTTTCTGTGTGGACATCCACAGAACATGGGCACTTCCTGGACCAGGTGGACTTTACCAGTAAACAACTGTCAAATAAATTAAATAAATTCCAGAAAACTCAGACAAGTCCTACAGCCATGTGACAAGTTACAGGGCATAAGTACAGACAATATTACAGTAAGAGGCAATTGGCCAAAGACTATACATTGCAAACGTCCTTGATTTTTCATAATGCTCAGTTTTATAATCATACTTTGGACATGTCCATCACAACTTTTAATAAAGTGAAGTATTGGTGATTAAAGTAACATGCATTTCTAAATAGTAATTTAAGATTAAAAAGTCCATTAAAATATTGTTCTATGTTTACAGCCTAGTTGTCAAAATTTCTTAGGGATTCGGATTTAACAGGAAGCCCTGAGAATGGGAGTTGGGAAGTTTGCCAAACAGTGTGTGTGCAATTACTGGGGAGCATGGATTAAAATTTCAGGACAGGAGGAGGTTATGGTGCATCCAAAATAAGTGTCCCACTGTCATTATGAAAAAGCTAGAACAAGGAAACAGTACATGAGGCAAGTCTGCTGCTGTGAGCTCTCAATCAAAACAGCAAACAGCTCAAATTACTTTCAGCTGTTTGACAGCTATGGAGGTGAAGTGTGAATGGGAGGGGGATGAGTTGAAGGACTACAATTCGGATATCACACAAGCATTTAACTGGCTACTTGGTACCATTACTCTAAAGTCTGTGGTAGGGGTCATTTTTCCATTCGCTGCTTATGAGAATATTGCCCTTTCTTGTTCTCACTGCACTAGAATTACCAAGGTTTACATGTTGTTTGCTGGATTTGTCAATAACAAATATGTTGCAATACCTGATTTGATACCAAGGTAATGTCTTATCTTTTGATTTAGATAGTACAGACTAGCAATATCAAGTTCAGCAAAGACCCATGGACAACTGCTGTGACGTGTGCACCACACAGCAAAAGATTGTAAAACCTGCACTACCCTGGAGATTTTCTACTAATTCTGCATACAGAAAGGAAATGTTTGACACCAATATTTGGAATATAGCAGTACTAAGAGATGCGTCATATTTAAATGTTAAATTACAAGTGAAAATGTGTAAATTAATTCTAGCCAGTTTAATAAAAATCACATGAGAAAATAGTTGCTTCTGTTGCTTCATTTTATTACCTATTGGTATATGTTTGTTGTGGAGCTGATCATTTTTAGAAACCATTATTGTTGGTGCATGCTCCACTAATCTTTTACTTTGTACCATAGTCCACTTGTTAACTGCCACTTTCAATTGGCTCTGGAAGTCATTTTTGCCATGATTGTGTAAACATGGAATTAATATGTTTAAGTGCATCTCACATAACAAATCAAGCAAGTAATTTGGGTCTTGGAGAATCACCAGTCCAAAACCAAGTTTTATTTTACACAACCCACAAATTTATGTAATCTGACACATTGCACAACAGTGCAAAATGGTCAAATTGCCATTTTAACACTGTCTGGGAAAATAACTGCAACAGTACATTATTAACATTTCACCAGATTACCAGATACATTTTAGAATAAATTAGTGCATTTTTTTAAGTGTCCAGAACCAAATTTATGTTAAAGGATGCTTCAGGCCTTAATGCAACATTATTGCATAGTATCCCTTTTGCAATGAGTTTTACTAATCATCCTTTTTCCCATCTTGACCTGTAACTACAACCAGTGTTGCACCTCTCAACTATACAGTAGTGCAAGCATTTAAAAACAAATCTTTGTATACTACTTACTTTTGGTATACTGACATCACTGCTCAAGAGTCTTTGCAACTCAGTGGGTGACCTGACTGTATTATCACAGAGTCAGTGTATCATTACAAGCTCCAGGGAGCAGTCAATACTTCGGGCATATTACATTGTCCCATCATTTCCCACAGAGTACATAGCACAGTCCTTTGTATGTGAATGGATATCTGGACATATAGACTCATACCTTACATCCCTATGAAGTCAAGAGAATTATGAGAAGTGTTCTCCCAAATGCTTAGTCAGAACGGTACATTTCTACCAGTTGTGAGGATACTAATTTGATACTTAGTTAATGCACCGACACAAAAATGTATGTATTAACTCTTACATGAAGCTGCCCTGAAACATCAGGCATATGGAGGGTCAGAATTCTCAATCAGGGACTATCATACAGTGTGACCAGATTGAAAGTTTAAGTCAAATACATTTGGAGACTAGTCTCTATGAACGTACTTCCATTACCTTTAGCAAGCTATTGCCATATAGTACTCCCATCTTATCAAGATGACTTCGTACTAGTCGATGTTTGAAGTACGTGTCCCACTCTGTTCACACCTTGCACACTGCATCACCCATGAGTCAGTTATTTCCATTGTTTATCCATTACAAAACCTGGATATCCATGTCACACCACTGCACAGTTAACAAACTCATCCATGTCTTGATCGTGCACAATACCTGTCAATAAAAGACGACAACATTCTACTCTTCCTTACATAAATTCTTTCCCATTACTGAACTACCAGTTAAACACCAATACATGTATACCCCTACCTCAAGGATAATCACTCAATGTGTTCCACGCAAGCTGGCATTTGGTTACAGTGTGCAAATGTGACACTTAACATCACACTATTGTGACAAGCCTCCATACCACTTCAAGGTAGCCAGCATCACACAGGTCCACTCATGCCACAACACTTCTTGCAGCTGCAGCCAGAGCAACTTTCATTTCACCACTATTACACACCAGAAGCTATGCAGGCTTTCACATAGTCTGCATATTCCATTAATTCATTATACACAGTTCTGGCCTCAAAAACAGTCCTTATCATTAAAACACATTACAAACCTGCAGCTGCAAAAAATTAGAACTTCCAGAATGAAACCTTTCCCCCAGTGACCCCCAAGTAGCTTGCACATGTATGCAGAAGCACTTTAATGACCCCTCCAGTGGTTTTCCCATGTATGCAGAAGCACTTAAATTACATCAGAATAAAACCATTCCCCAACAACCCTCCTAACAGCTTGTGTATGTATGCTCAAGCACTTAAATAACACAAAAATGAAACATTAGCCCAAACAAGCACTCTGTTAGTTTGCCCATGCATGCACAAGTACTGAAATGACACCAAAATGGAACATTAGCTGAAACAACCCCTCCAGTAGTTTTCCCCTGTATGTACAAGCACTTAAATTACATCAAAATGAAGCATTAGCTCAAATGAGCCCTCCAGTATTTTGCCCATGTATGCACAAGCACTTGAAGGACAAAAAAATGAAACCTTTCCACCAATGACCCCACAAGTAGTTCTGCCATGTATGTCGAAACACTTAAATGACCCCTCCAGTAGTATGACCATGTATGTACAAGCAATTAAATGAGAACAAAATAAAACATTTCCTCCCAATGACCCCTCCAATAGTTTGTCCATGTATGCAGAAGCACTTAAATGACCCCTCCAGTAATTTGTCCATGTATGCAGAAGATATAATATTTACTTACTCTGGACCTTCATCAGTTTCGCTTTGAGAAAGTGAGAGGCTGACTTTTAACCTCATTAATTTCTTTGAAAAAAAATCAGAGGTGCAGTGAATAGTAGTTGCACAGTGTATATATCATATCCAGACATGGTCAAGACCTTCAAGACTACTCTCCATGCAGTCATTACTGACAGGCTTGTAAATCTGAATATGAATGTGTATGCTGTGCAGTGTTAGCTCTACTGATCTATGTACTGCACTTGGCATTAATTAGTGCATGTGCAAGTCAGTGATCCTGTTACAGACTACTACCCACACCACTGTGGAGCAGGTGCATGTGCAGAATGCCCTGCATGATGTGCATCATCTGTATAGCCTGCATGATGATATCCAGTGCCTATGCAGTGGCATGGAATGTAGGAACAATGAGCAGATAATGGTGTTTAGGTCAGTAGTGGCTAACATGGCATCCATGAGTGAGATGAAAAATATCTTCCAGTCTGTCTCTGCAGGTCCTGAATTCCTTGATGATGGGAAGGGACCAAATGTGAGATGGCTGGTCATAGGCCAAGCATCTCCAAATGGCAGACTATTCTTGAGAGAACATCATTGTCAGTAATGACCCCAGAGGCCATCATGCCTGGCTGTGGCCAGTTTCAAATTTGTGGCCATCGACTAGCTTCAGGATTAACTGAGGGACTCCTCGGCAGGGTGCAGACTTATGCTCCTATAGTTCTAGACCAGCAATATCACAGTACACATGCCAGAATGAAATAGCAAAGATATGCCCATAAACCTGTATCTACAAATATATAGCCATGGTGCACATGAACATGGTGGCAGAAGTCTTTGCTCAAACACCCATGTATAATGAATGTTCTTATATTACTGCATAACTATAAATATCAATTAAAAAAATGACAAATGTGTAACAAATGCTACATTATGTTGGCACTAATAGTGACCCTTCTGCTTTCTTCATCAGCAGCTCAATGTTTATGTAAATTAATACTCCAAATCCTGAAACAGCACATAATGGGACATAAAAGTGACAATGGGTATGTAAATGCACAGCAGAAAAATGTGCATACATTAACAAATTAACAATGGATTAGCTGGCATTCAGTAATTTCCAATTTAGCACCAATAGTCAGGAATGCAAGTAAGCCAACAGTTCATTATTCAGTGATTGCAAGAACTGACAGAGTCATTTAAAAGTATAGTTCTCTGTCTTGGGAAAACAAAATCACTGCACAAAAAGTTAAATAAGCTTTCCTGTTATGTTCTATTAGATTTTTTTTTTTTGGGGGGGGGGTCCAATATGTTGTGTGTGCTCCAGTTCCTAAGCACAAATTATGAACAATTGTTCTTGTACCCTTTACATGTAAGCACCACTTTATCATAATAGAAAAATACCAAGAAAGTATTAGCATTTTCATCATCTACATTAATGCCACTTAAAATCTACTCTGTACATTTCTGCACAAGGCATACTTCTCAACCTCTTAAAGCAGAAAATCAGGACAAAAACATCAATAAAAGTGGGACAAAGACCCAAAAATATGGATAATTTTTAAATATTGCTCTTGCAAACTTAGAAAGTTGATAGAATAAGAGGTTTTGCATTAGCATGAATTTTCTGAAAGATATGAAGTCTGAAACTCAAATGTCTGTCATTATTTTTAACTGCAATCTGCAATGATTTACCACTAATTTGCCAGAAAACCACAAGAATATGAAAAATGGAGCAAAAATATGAGGCCAAAATCTGGACATTCTGCAAAAATCTGTACAATTGAGGGGTATGAAAGATACCACTAACCTGATAGCTTTGCCACTAGTAGCCTGTCAACAGTGGGTCTAATGCTCATATCCTCCACAACTGAGTCCTATGTCTCTTGGCTGAGACCCCTCTACATTAATTTATTTAACTTCCCATATTTGTAAAACAAAGCCCTTCCATGACCCTATTTAAGTGTAAATTTGACCAATGGATGGGAAATAAGACATTTCCCTCAGGACTAACCCCTTTATGGGAAGAGGCAGTGTTTAAATGCCCTACCTTCTACTAGTAGCTTGTAATACACATTGAACTTGAGAAGTATTTAAATATAAAACAGAGAAAATCCAGGAAGCTTGAGTTAGGTCTGATATCCCAACTGTGACCCAATGGGTGACAGGACTAGCAAGAAACAAAGTAGAAGGATTAGTCCGGATAAAATCACTTTAGCTAGCAGATCTAGGGGACTTTCTGTCTCTCATATGCACAAGCACTTAAATGATAGCAGAATGCAACATTTTCCCTAATAACACCTTCAGTAGTTTATCCATGTATGCAGAAGCACTGAAATGACACCATAACAAAACATCTCCCCCAATGATTCCTTCAGTAATATGGCCATATTTGCATAAGCACTTAAATGACACCAACATGAATCATTTTCCTCAATGATATATATACCAGTCTGCCCATGTATGCACAATCACCAAAACGAACCATTTCCCTAATGACTCCTTCAAAAGTTTTGTCCATGTATACAAAAAAATTCAAATGACACAAAAATGAATAATTTCTCCCAAAAATCCCTTCAGTAGTTTGTCCGTGCATGCATACGCACTCAAATGACACCTAAATAAAACACCTCTCCCCATACCTCTCAAACTCTTAGTCCAAGAAATCAGGACAAAGCCTGACATAATGGTGGTGCAAAGGCACAAAAATAGGGACAGATTTTAAATATTGCTCTTATAAACATAAAAAAAATGTCAGAATAGTAGGGCATGTATTAAAATGCATTTTTTTTAATTATTTGAAGACTGAAAGTCAAATGTATGACATTTACTAATTTCATTCCTCAGATCATCCAAGTGATTTGCCAAAAAAAATTATTAGGAACAGACTGAAATTTTAAGGCAAAACTCTGGATTTTTCTACAACAATCTGGACAGTTGAGAGGTATGCTACCCCAGTAATCCATTGTGTAGCATTTTACTGTATTCACAAGCACTTGAATGACACCAAAATGAAACATTTTCCCCATTGGCCCCTTCAGTAATCCATACATATATGGACAAGTCCTAAAATCACACCAAAATGAAACATTTCCCCCAACAGCTCATTCAGTAGTTTTTCCATGTATGCACAAGCACTTAAATGACAACAAAATGCAATGTCTCCTAAAGACCCCTTCAGTAGTTTGCTCTTTTATACAAAAGTACTGAAATTACACCAAAATTAAACATTCCCCCAATGATACCTTCAGTAGTATGTCTATGTATGCACAAGCACCAAAATTAAATATTTCCCCCATGACCCCTTCAGTAGTTTTCCCACCTATACACAATCACTTAAATAACAACACAATGAAACATTTCCTCCAATGATCCCTTCAGTAGCTTGTCCTGGTATGCAGCAGCACTGAAATGTCACCAAAGTGTAACATGTCCCATAACAATCCCGTCATTTTTTTCTTCATGTATACACAAGCACTCAGATGACACAGAAATGAATAATTTCCCCAACAACCCCTTCAGTAGTTTGTCCATATATGTACAAGCAATAAAATGAAACATTTCCCCTAATGACCCCTTCAATAGCCTGTCCACATATGCAAAAGTAGTAAAATGACATCCAAGTGCATAATTTCCCCAACTATCCCTTTACTGTTTTGTCCATGTATACAGAAACACTCAAATGACACAATAAATAATTTCTCACAATGACCCCTTCAATAGTTTTGTCCATGTATACGCAGGCAAAAAAATGAACCATTTCCTCCAACGATCCCTTCATTAGTCTGTCCATATCTGCACAAGAACTAAAATGACACCAAAATGAATAATTTTCCCCAGTGATCCTTCAGTAGTATGTCTCTGTATGCAGAATTACCAAAATGTAACATTTCCCCCAACAACCCCTTCATTAGTATTTCCCTGCATGCACAAGCATTTAAATGAGACCAAAGTGCAACATTTTCCATAACCCTTAACAATCCCTTCATTATTTGGTCCATATATGCAAAACAAAACTTTTTTTTTTCTCTTTCGCCTGAACCTTCTTGTGTTCTGACTGTCCTTCTCAAACATTTTGGAAATATACAGTATATTTCAGAGCATTTGTTATAACTGTATTTGCTATAACTGATTTAAGTATTTTTTTCTGGCTTTTTGATTATTTACTGCTTAGCGACTGCATTTTAGCCTGTTTATACAGCTCTGCATTCTATTTAAACTGTTTTTGTGTTGATTAACTGTTTTGCACTTTTAAAAAGTTATTTGTTGCTTAATTTTACCTGTAGGCTAACACACTCAAGTGCGCTAGCCGCTTAAAAGCATTTATAGCATTTACTGTCTGTTTTTCCTCTGTTTTCTGCAAAAAAAAAAAAAAAAATCTTGTTTTCCTGCCTTACTGAACTAGAATAGTCCAGTCTTCAGAGTTTGCTGATCTCTGGGCTTTGTCTTGGTTCCTGTGCTATTCCATATCCTTATTTGGATAAAAGGAAGCGTCTTTGTTCACCAGTGGGAGTGGGGAGCACTGAGCAGCCTATTTGTCCCTAGAGGAGTGGTTCCAGCCAGAAACTTGTAGTCTATTGGCCATTTTGGGTCAATTCCTAGCTCTTTTCAGCCCCCTGTAATAAAACCCGCTTTAGAGTGCTTTTTTGCTTGTATTCAACTCAGCACCGCTCCTCGTGGTGTCCTGCAGAGTTCTACAAGCAGCAGAGAGCAAAAGAGTGACTTTTTCCTGATTTAAGTATATTTTCTGGCTTTTTGATTATTTACTGCTTAGCGACTGCATTTTCGCCTGTTTATACAGCTCTGCATTCTATTTAAATTGTTTTTGTGTTGATTAACTGTTTTGCACTTTTAAAAAGTTATTTGTTGCTTAATTTTACCTGTAGGCTAACACACTCAAGTGCGCTAGCCGTTTAAAAGCATTTATAGCATTTACTGTCTGTTTTTCCTCTGTTTTCTGCAAAAAAAAAAAATCTTGTTTTCCCGCATTACTGAACTAGAATAGTCCAGTCTTCAGAGTTTGCTGATCTCTGGGCTTTGGCTTGGTTCCTGTGCTATTCCATATCCTTATTTGGATAAAGGGAAGCTTCTTTGTTCACCAGTGGGAGTGGGGAGCACTGAGCAGCCTATTTGTCCCTAGAGCAGTGGTTCCAGCCAGAAACTTGTAGTCTATTGGCCATTTTGGGTCAATTCCTAGCTCTTTTCAACCCCTTGCTATAAAGCCCATTTTAGCGCGCTTTTGTGTGATTTAGCGGAGTTGCCCATAGAGCACCATCGGGCAGCGCCGGTTAAAGAAGGGTAAACTATTTCTGGCTCCGTAAAGTCTGCTCTTCAATTTTTCCCTTAGAACTTCTCTACTTGCAATCTAAACAGTCTATTCTCTATCTCAAAAGCTCAGCACTTGCTCCTAAAGCATTTTATATAGGTAAAGTACTTATATACTAAACAAAGTACTACATTAGCCTAGAATCACCTTGAGTACCCATTTCCCTATAGGTCCCTTCTGACTCAGTTACACAGCAAACATTTTCACTTTTTCTAGCATGTCGAAGGGTCAGTTGCTAGCGTCCTCTCCTGTTCAGCTGGTGAATCTGGGCATCTTGAGGCAATGTTACAATTGCCTCATGTACACAGACAACCCACTCCTTCTCCCACAAAACACAAATACATGTGAGAGATGCAACAATATAGCCAAACTGGAGGCTGAGCTCTCTCAACTCAGGACTGGCAAGACCAGACAGGAGGAGAAGGAAACCACGCACACCACAAACCCAGTTTCACATAGAACTATCACAACTGCAAAACAAACACATAAACACACAAAGACATACTCGGAGGCACTGATCAAAAATCTACCAAAACTACAGAGGCCTCCAAAACAGACACCCAAGCAACTGCCACCTCAAGACATAAGACATGCAACACATAGTTCTCAAAGTCAGTGTGCTAAACAGTCACAGCCCTTAAGGCCAAACACAATGCCAGACACACTTGTTATAGGTGACTCCATAGTCAGACACACTGACGTACCACTCACCAGACTGAACAAGGAAAAGATCACAGTAAGCTGCCTGTCAGGCGCTAGAATCCGCCACATAACACAAGCACTCAGGTCACTCCACAGCAAGTACAAGTATGACAGTCATTGTCCATGCCGGTGTGAACGACCTGAGACATACCTCCCTAGACTAAATGAAAAGAGACATAGAGGAGCTCTCAGATTATGTAGCCCAGGCCGGTATGACCCTGACCCTGAGCAGTATCCTACCCTCACCAAGAATGATGCCACAATACAGAGACAAAATGATCAGCTTTAATAATTGGCTTAATTACTGGTGTCATTCTAAGGGGATCCAATGTCTGTCTGCCTGGGATGACATGCTTGACAAGCCACGCTGCTTCCCAAGGGATGGCTTGCACCTGTCACCCCTGGGCTTCCGGATATTGGCAAAGGCTCTTGCCACCCCCATAGTGCCTTTTTTAGGCAAGGCTCAAATGATAAACCTACCGCCTAGAAAACAAAAATGGAGAAAAACTAAGGGTAATACTGCTCAATGCCAGAAGTCTAAACCTCAAGATGCACGCCCTCGAAGCCCTCCTCAGTATGGAGAACATCGATGTCTGTGCTGTGACTGAAACCTGGTTCAAGGCTCCTGAGAGCACCCCAGCACTATCAGGTTATACCTCATATCATGCGTTCCGGCCCCAAAATCCGGACCGAACCACAAAAGGAGGGGGAGTATCCATATTCATAAAGGATACCCACACCTCCAGGTTAGTGGCAATGCACGAAGCATCGGAGACCATTCAGGTGCAATTAACCATAGGTAAAACTGCCCTACAGTTTGTAGCATGCTACAGACCACTTTCTCAAACTCAGGAAACCCACACAGCCTTCCTGAAGACACTGGAGCGTATGAATGTCTCTCCAAACACCATCATATTGGGTGACTTCAACTACCCAAACATAGACTGGGAACATTACTCAAGCCCCAACACCCTAGCCCAAAGGTTCCTGGAGTTCATAAACTCAAATGTTATGGAACAACTAGTCACCATTCCCACAAGAGGAGAAAATATACTAGACCTGATCATCACAAACATGGGGACAAAATGCTCCACACCGGAAGTATATCCCTCATTGGTGAGATCAGACCATAAATTAATCTCATTGGAGATCCACATCCCGCCCCCACCCCAAGCAAAAGACCACAGTGAAGAACTTCTCAAAAGCAAACTTCACACTTCTTAAGACTGGAGTGGTATCCTTCAAGGCCCCGAGCCAGTGGAAACCACAACCCACGCTGCTGAAACCCTTACAAATGCCTTCTACGAGCACCTCCAGGAATGTATGGATCAAGCAATCCCTAATAAAATCAAGACCCTTTCCACCAAAGGCAGGCGCCCGGTCTGGTGGACCCCAGCCATAAACAAACTCTACAACAAGAGGAGAAAGCTACTACATGACAGAGCAAAATCCCTAAAAGGGAAGGCATCTCTGATCAATACTAGCAAAAAACTACGATCACTCATAAAATCATCCAAGGCCAACTTTCAGAGAAAAATCGCTAATGACACAAAAGACAATCATAAGGCCTTCTTTAGCTATGTTAGAAACCTGGGTGAAAACTCCCAGATATGCTCAGAATTAGTCCAAAATGATAAAAAAATCACTGAACCCACAGACATTGCCAACATACTGGCAGACAGGTTCAGTGCAAATTTCTCCCCTCCCTCCCCACCAAAAGGAGAAATATCTATCCCACCAGAGTCTAGCCTCCCAAACATCTCAGATGCCCAGGTGAGAGCTGCTCTCTCTAAAGCAAAAAACAGCATCAATAGGACGGATGGTGTCCCCGGCTGTGTGCTACACAAACTCAATGAGGAACTAAACCCACACATAAGGCTGCTGTTTAATCTTAGCCTTACTACAGGATACGTACCCAAAGAATGGCGTACGGCAACTGTGATCCCACTCCACAAAGGCGGTGCTTCTATGGACCCTGGAAATTACCGCCCCATAAGCTTGATGAGCCTTGTCTGCAAAGCTATGGAGAGGATCATAATGGAACTCATAAATAAAGACATTTGGGACCTACAGACACTGGATCCTACCCAATTTGGCTTTGTCAAGGGCAGATCCTGCCTCTTGAACTTGGTTGACTTTTTCGAAACAGTCACTAAGGCCATTGATGAGGGTAAGGCAGTTCACACAGCCTACCTTGACCTAGCAAAAGCGTTCAACACAATACCCCACTCGGGCATCATAGAAAAGCTCACCAGCTTAGATGTAAACCCATATGTCACAAGATGGGTTGCAAACTGGCTCAAGGACAGAACACACAGGGTTAGAGTTGCTGGTGCCATGTCAGACTCTAAGCCGGTCATGAGCAGTGTCCCACAGGGCTCAGTCCTGGGCCCCCTCTTGTTCAGCATTTATTTTTCTGAAGTGCAGGCAAACATAGGGGGATTGTGGCTGACAAAATTTGCAGATGACTGCAAACTGGGCACCATAATTGACACTCCATCAGACACAGACATCCTCCAGAGAGGTCTCATAGAAATGGATAACTGGTGCCAGAGCCATGGCCTTAAGCTAAATGCCAAAAAATGTATAGTCATACCCTTTGGGAAAAACAAGGTAACCCCTAATTACCACATAGGTGGTAATCCATTAAACATGGAAGAAGTTATCAGGGACCTGGGGACCCAAGTTGACAGTAACCTCTCTTTTGACACTCACATTGCCAAAGTGGTTAGGAAGACCTTCTACATTGCCCACCTGATCATGAAGGGATTCACATCCAGATCAGGAGAGGTCATTGTAGCCCTGTACTCTTCACTTATCAGACCAATGATTGAGTACAACGCCCCATTCGGAATGTACCTTACCCGACACCTGCAGCAGTTGGAAAGACCCCAAAAGTTCCTCACCAAAAGGATAAAGAGGCTCAAACATATGTCATACGATGCCCGACTGAAGAAACTCCAGCTCTATTCAGTCGCATACTGTCTGCTCAGAGGTGATCTGTGCCTGACATACAAGGCCATGTCCAACCCGGAATTAATGGACATGCTCCACCTCAAAAAATCTAAATCCACCAGAGCCACGAGAGCAAGAGACTTAAACCTCAACACGGATATAAATAGGACGTGCTGGAGGGACAGATTCATCACCCAGAGACTTCCTACACTATGGAACAGAATCCCAGTCCATGTGAGGCAGAGCCCCTCACTGACTCTGTTCAAGAGCAATCTTGACGAGTGGATGGGAGATCGTAGGTTTACCCCGGGAATCATCTCTGTGTCACTGCTGGACAGAGTCACAGCAAACTAATGGGTATAGTATTCTCATTCTAAGGGGTGGTGAAAGCCACACACACTCTGGCTAGGCTTATAAATGCCCTAGGGCAGATAGCCTAGTATGAACCTATGAACCTATGAACCTATGAACAAGCACTTCAATGACACCAAAATGAAACATTTCCCCAATGACCCCTTCAGTATTTTGTCCATGCATAAACAAGCACCAAAATGAAAAGTTTTCCCCAATGACCCCTTCAGTGGTATTTCCCTGTATGCACAGGCACTTAAATGACACCAAAATGCAACCTTTTCCCTAACACCCCTTCAGTACTTGGTCCATGTATGCACAAGCACTTAAATGACACCAAAATTAAAATTTCCCCAATGACCCCTTCAGTAGTTTGTCCATGTATACAGAAGCACCAAAATGAAACCTTTTCATGCACAGTACCTTTAATAGTATTTCCATGTATACACAAGCACTTAAATCACACCAAATGAAACATTTCCTACAACTGACCCTACAGTAGTATGTCCACGCATGCAAAAGCACTTCAGTGATACCAAAATAAAACATTTCCCGACAACCCCTTCAATCGTTTTGTCCATGCATGTGCAAATCATAAAATGACACAGAAAGGAGCTAATTTCCCAAACTATCCATTCAGCATTTTGTTCATGTATACATGAGCACTCAAATGACACAAAAATTAATAATTTTCCCCAACAACCCATTCAGTAGTTTGTCCATGTATGCAGAAGCAGCAAAATGAAACATTTCCCTCAACAACCTCTTTAGTAGCCTGTCCATGTATGTACAAGCACTAAAATGACACCAAAGTGAATGACTTCTCCAACTATCCCTTCACTATTTTATCCATGTATACAGAAGCACTCGATACAAAAATGAATAATTTCCTTCAATGACCCCTTCAGTAGTTTTGTGCATGTATGCACAAACATTCAAATGACACCAAAATGAACTATTTCCCCACACTGATCCCTTTATTAGTCTGTTCATTTCTGCACAGATACTAATATGACACCAACATGAATAACTTCCCCCTACAAGCCCTTCAGTAGTATGTCCACGTACTCACAACATTTAAATGATACCAAAATTAAACATTTCCTCCAATGATCTCTTCAGTAGTATTTCCATGTATATACAAGCACTCAAATGACATTAAAATGAAATAATTCCCCAGTGATCCCTCAGTAGTCTCTCTATGTTTGCACAAGAACAAAAATGAAGCATTTCCCTCCTCAATAACCCCTTTAGTAGTTTGTCCATGTATGCAGAAGCACCAAAATAAAACATATTTTATTGATAGTCTGAGTTGCATTTTAGAAATTTTTTAATACAGATTCTTCATTTATCTTTATCCAACACTTACCTGTTAAAAAATCATAATTATGGAAACAAATCAGTCTTACTTATTTACTTTAAGGATGAAACAAGTTGTATCCAATGCTTAGGTATATAGGTAAATACTAAGCTAACAGTCTGCAGACTATTACAAGCTCGGTCAATAAAAAGAGTTCAGAATCAAAGCTTGTATCTATGAGATAAAGACCTTAACCATTTTTCTATAAATTCAACTTTAATGCTCAAAGCTGATAAAATTTCAGATCACAATAAACTAAGAAGATAAATGATTACAAGGATGCATAAATCATCTCTTGCAACAATACTAGCCTCTATACCCTCTGAAAAAAACAACAGTCACCCTCTATGTATACCTCAAGTGTTAGGTCAGGATAAAGATTAAGTCACACATGGCTGGAATCCTATATTTCAAGTTGTTGCTGTCATATTTACTGCTGCAAGGCCTCATCCCAGCATTTTGTATCTTACAGGCTGTTGAGGGGAGATCTATGCCTGGCATACAAGGCATTCCCAGACCCCACTTTGATGGACCTCCTGCATATCTGAAGAAAAAAAAAATATCCATTCTAAAGACTTAAACCTTGCCTCTAATATAAATAGGACCTACTGAAGGGACAAGTATGCATCCCTGAGACTATCCCTTCTGTAGAACAGGCTCCCCGTCCATGTGAAGCAGAGTTCCTCCCTAAACCAATTCAAGTATAACCTGGACAGTTGGATGGGGAACAGGAAACTCATCCCTGGCTTGGCAACTATATCTGTAATGAACACAGGCAGCCAGTGAATGCATCTCCAGGCCTGTGCTTGCAACTGTTTCATCTCCCAAGCCCCTGCTTACACTTATCAAAGGTACCAGCACTTGTCAGAGATTTGAGATGTATGACTAGGCTTAAAAAGGCCTTTGTGATTGCTAGACTAATAAATACTTTTAAACCTATATGTATATACTATGTGTCTCTTCATCCCTTTCCCTAAAAGGCAGCCACCATCTGTGTACCTGTCTCATGTCAGACTGGGACAAAACTGGAAAAACAAACAAAACATAATATATTTCAACCTGTTGCATTTAGTCATATATAAATAACATGCTTTCTTGCCCTTCCACAAAAAATAACAACCTGTATGTGCATCTAATATTTGATTGTGAGGAAAGCAAAAAAAAAATCAAAGTAATGTTACCAGCTTGTTATTCCTAGCTAGTACACTGCTCCTATGTGAGCTGTAGTGACCATCTTGTGCACACATCTGAAGTTTATAAAGAATGGTAAAGAAATGATGACAAAACTGTCCCAAGCTCAACACAAGATATATTGACCTGTATTCATCTATGAGGTTTAAGTGAAATTTAAAAACTATATCATCCTCATCACTTCACATGAGGTCTGATGACATTCGGTGCCCACCACTGAACAATCCTTGTTTTAGACAAGATGGGGTTCAGAACAGATGCCACTTCTAAATTTGTATCAAAATCCACTTTTACAATCTTGGGGTGTAGGACCCACCAGGTCCCCAGAAGCTCTGAAGGCTTGGATGCTTTGGGATCTATTTTAAGCCTTAATTATTTGAGAGATAACTGTTTAAAACTGAGTAAATGACTAGTGGGTCAGTCAATGTTTCATTCAGACAACTCCAGACAAGAAGTTATAGCCAGTTCTGTGTACAAATCAGACATCTGATTGTGATAACAGAAGATGGCTGTGTAATATTTCACCTTTGTTCCACAAAACCTTTGCCATTGATTAAAATATTCTAAAGTGCTTCACACAAACCACATTACTAGTGTACAGTCTTCATAATGCAATGCAGCTGAAAAGTATGGATAAAATGAATGGGTTGGCATAGTCATCAGTGAGATTTTTCATATAATTTGCCTTAATAGCTTTCACAGTAGTTCTAGAATCAGTATTATCATTTAATTAAGTCAAATGACTTGAAATATTCTGTAGGAAAACATGTTTCCAGTGCTGGAAACTATGGCAGAGCTTTCAAGTTGCAAAGGTGATCCTTGCTGCAGTAAAACATAAAAAGAAGCAGAATATAAGCTACAAAAACAATCAGCAAAATTAAGGAGCATTAACTTGTTTCTCCACAATGTTTTCATTTTCATGTCACAAAATCAAGTTTTTCACAATTTTGGCTTTTCTGGTTTTGTTGACAAATGTTATGACAACTGCATATGACAATGAAGCTGCAACTGCTGTAGGCAGAGTTTATTGTTGTTCTAGAATTAGGACAAATAGCCTGCCTATGCATATCCTGCATGTGTATTTAATTTTCTCAACATGTTTTTTTTTTTATTTAATGCCTTTAAGCACAGAATGGAACTGTCAATAAATGGGGAAAAATAGCATTACCGCAGTACCACATTACTGGCAATACAATGCAGCAACAGTACATGATCTACAGCTAGCAGAAAACATGACTTTATACACTTTGCTTGAAAAGGAATGAGCAAGACCTTTACAAGAAAATACAGTTCCAGTCTTGTTATGTAATGTCAGTATTGCAGTGGTAATTTCAAAGACAGGTGAACTACAAAGATTAATAAATTAGGATGTTTCTACTTTGAGTAGGCTGCCAGGAACTGTACTTATGCACACAGGGGAGAAGTTTAGGGACTCAAAAAAAGCTTGGTACTCATTGACAACTAAAGCAAGACTGAGACTACAGATTGACACTTTTAAAGTAAAATAACATTGTTGGAAAGGACGTACATGACCTAAAGAAAGTGGATCTTACTTTGGTCTGCCTGAATTTGGATGGAAATTCTAACAGTGGGATTACTGTAAGTCTTTCAGTGCAAAAACAAAACTAACATTTTTTTGTGTATTTTCCCCCTCTCAAATCATCACTAAATAATTTATTTGTTGCATTAACAGAAGTTAGGAGAAGAGTGTGATTGGTGCACGTGACAAAAAAAATTGGGTAAAGAGTAAAAGAAAAAGCAGCATTGGACACTTTGGGAAACAGTTTTATTGGTTAGTGGTTTTGTTACAAGAACGATACACTTGCTTCCTGTTTGTGTAACAAACACTGTACTCTATACACCTAGCTTGGTTTGAAACATGTGGTTTGCATTTTTCTTTTTAGTGAACTATAGCACACAGTGATTTAAGAAAATTAAGAAAACCCCAATTTGCAGAAATGAGCTCATACCTGCATTAAAAGGTTTGGCAGCCAAATGAACTTTCTGCAGAGTAGCTCAATGGAAGGTGGAATGTCTGGCTATAATGAATGAATGCAGTGGTATAAGTAAACAGAACAGGTTTTAGGAAAGCAAACTCAATCCCCAAGTAAAAATAAACATGCAATAAATAGTACCAAAATGCAGGTTAGAATAAACAGTTCAAAATTTCACCTTAGGAAAATTTTAGTCAAAGATCAGAATTGATTCTATCTGATGGAGACAAGTAAGATGGTCCGATAGCAAAATAAAATCTGTAAGCAACACAGGCATAGTAAAGAAGTTCTGGATTAAATATAGCTACTTTTAAAACAAAACAAAAAATACCCCTTCAGAGGGCAGAAACCACAAAAAAAAAAAAAGTGTTTTGGGGGTGTGTTCATGAATATGTTTTAAATGCTGTTCTCACTTCCTGTTTCACAGTTCTAAAGATGTCTTTTGTGTAAGACAAAAGCACTAAACCATGATTGTCTACAATTTTTAGATTCTACTTTGTTATTAAAGTCCCGTGGTCATCCAGCTGCTGGAGTTTTTTTTTTAATTTATTTTATTGCTATTTACGTCAGTACCAAGTTTCCCTACTTATTTGTGGTTAGCTGCTTTTAGGGCATGAGTGCATGTGTGTGTTGTGGGGTGACTATGTAGCTGTGACATCACATAATGGGTGGGTCTTTTCACTTTTTACAGTAGAATGCAAATAGTATTGTGCTGATATGACTTTGTTATAGGGAAATTGGAAGAAGACTATGGCTAGTTTGTAGCAGTCTTGACATCCTCTTAGAGACAACAGTGAGCTTTTCAAGGGCATGAGATTTGTTTACTAAAAGCCAAGCATTTTCAGTATGGTAAGACACTGTAGTATTTGAGGAAAAACAATCAGACTGATTGTATTTAAATGCTGAACTGTTCATTGTTTTCAGTGAGATCAGAAAATAGGGAGGAAAACTGTAAAAACATTGATAAATTCTTGATGGTATCCTGTTGTTTTCCTTTAAATAAGGCTGTGCATCTGAGAAAGTAAAATGCTTTGACAAAAATGCCTATGCCATCAGTAAACATCTAAGAACTTTATACAGATAAAAGTAGCATTGCCTAGTGAGTGCATGTGAGTATATATATATATATATATATATATATATATATATATATATATATATATATATATATATATATATATATATATATGTGTGTGTGTGTGTGTGTGTGTAACCATATCCAGTATATAACTGAAAAATGCATACCTTATCAAGATCAGCAAGATCAGTAGTCTTCTGTGCAGATAAATCCAAAGTAATAGCCATCTTCTGTGTTATCCACATACACAAGTATCCTCACCTTGGTTCCCTAGCTACACAGTTACCTTTTTATAGTGTAGATTCAGGCCTGTGTGCACAGTGAAGATGCAAATGAGCTGCAAACTCATTAGGATTGCTGAATCCCAAAATATTGACTCTGTGTATCAGATATAAACATAATGCAGACACTCCCTCAGTGCTTCCTGTTAATGGATTGCAACAGTGAATTACTATTGGTATGGAAAAAGAAAACACAACAGCGGTTCAGACTCCTTTACCTCAAGTGGGTGTGTCAGCCAGTTTAGACTTACAAAATACAGAAGCAGTTGTCGCAAGGTTTAAGATGTAAGTAAGCAGCACACATTTCACAATTTCTGTTCAGTAACATCCAAACTCCCCTGCATTTGTTGAAAACTGTATATTATTGCCATTTAATATTCTGAAATATTTAAGAAGAAGAATACAAAATGCCTTGAAGCCTGCATGTTTCAGATTACTGCTCAGATAAGAGAAGAATGAACACTGTACAGCGATAAGACAGAGCTGTATTTCTGCAAACAGTCATAAATGACTGTGTGTTCACTCATTGCATTACATCTGAAATTAATACATGTATAAACAACCCAGATCTGTACAAGTGCTATATGTTTTGTTAATACTGTGGATAAGTTTGGAAATACTTGTATGCACAATGCTTTTTATTCTCTGCTGCAAAGCTGTTTTTGTGGCAAAGAGGGATAAGACACCCTTACTGCGTTTCGAAGTTTCATTGGTGGGAGAGTTCAAATCCAGATTTATATAAACATCTTTCATGTGTACTAACATATATTTTGTAGTGTTGTTATTTCATAGATTTCTTTTCTTTTTTTTTTAATGCCAGTATTTGTACGGTGTGGCTTAGCACAAACAAGGGGGAAATGGATAAACACAATAAATGTCATGTAATGTACTTCTTTGATAACCAATACATCAACTACTCATGTGAATCACCTGTGTGTGTGTGTGTGTGTGTGTGTGTGTGTGTGTGTGTGTGTGTGTGTGTGTGTGTGTGTGTGTGTGTGTGTGTGTGTGCAGCACATCTGCTAAACACAGCATATACTATCTGTAGATCATGGTTCAAATCCCACCTTTGTCTTTTAAGGATGAAACTTAATAAACACTGCTCACAAGGATAAAACAAGTTTAGCTTTGCTTGTTTCATTTGAGTGACGCTTACCATCATGCAAACCTGTACTAATGGCCCACACAAGAAGCAGACAGAACACCTGCTGACAGGATGCAGACATTCTCAAATTCAAAAATGATACGTTGTTGCATCTTTTGCTTTCCATTGCTCAATGCCACTTAGCAATGTTGATGTGTGGTTAGCAATCTTCCCCAACACCTGCAGGTCTAAAACATCTACAGAGAGGAAGCAGACAGTAGGCAATTTCAAAATGTATATATTTTACCAAGTATACAAAGCAAAAGAACTGGTCCAGTTAAGGCAGATGAAAAACCGTAATATAGGAAAAACTTCTAAAACCATGCAAGAAGGAAAATAAAAACAGAGCTGGTGTTGAGTGCTTTCATTCTATAATGGTGACAAGAACTTCAGAAAGATATTTTTAGAAATGAGTATGGAATTGATAAGCAGGACATTAAATATCCTTGTTGGTGCAAAGTAAGCAGTCAATAAAATGTGAAAAAAAACTTTACATCAGCTATAAATGATAAATTCAGCCTGTGAACTAAGGCAAGTCAAAAGGTAAAAAATTTTTACAGACAACCAGTTAATTTTTTTAGTGAACCTGTGAAGTCTTTGAAAAAATAGTTAGTGATGATGGGGTTACCTCAACCACAGCCAAGCATACCTGACAATTCAGAGCTTCATTTAGTCCTGGAAAAGCATCTGCATTCAGGAATAACTGCTACTTTAGCTCACTAAACTCCAGTAAAGTATCCATATCTCCATAAAATAAATCTACCTGTTCTAAAACAAGGAATACAAATTTCTGGACCCATTTACATACTTGACCGTGTTTACCTAAAGCATTATTTGTGTGTATTACATATGGCTGCCCAGTGTTCTTTGATACAGCTTGACAGTTTCTTTGATGTAATGTCACATTTTTTAGAAATAATGTCTCAAACCAATTCAAACAAAAACTAAAGAAATAGATAATGGTTAACAGGTTATCTAAGCCATCTTAAAGCACATTTAGTATTAAGAGACTCATTCAGTCCTGGTTGGGAATCTGCATTAAGTAGCAGCTACCATTTTAATTCACTCACCTCTAGTAAAGTGTCCGTGTCACCAAACAACAAGCCTATCTGTTATAGCAAAAATAATTTAAATTGAACAAAACCTGGGCATGACAAGCTCCAGTGGAGTTTCTATGTCTGATTTTATGTTTCTTTGATATTGCCTAACAAAAGGCACTATTGGGTAGGTAAACACCTTTTCCAGTATCCAACAGCCTAGAGGACACAGGTGCAGACCATCTCTGACAAAGCAGCGCGGCCTGTTAACCATCTCATTACAGGTTGAGAGATACTGGATACCACGGGACTGACACCAGAAGCTAAGCCAATCATTGATGTTAATATTTCTTGTTTATATTGTGGCATCATCCTGGGTGATGGTACATTCTACATATGCATTCACTGTGCAGTCTGTACTTTATCATGTTGATATGTGATTAATGTTCATGCCACAGCTGTCTTCACTGACATGCCCTCATCTGCTGTACATTATCATGTTTCACCTAACCTCTTTCCCTGTGTTCATTCCTACAAGTCATCTGTGTGTCCCAATTCAATATACACACTCCCCCCAACTGTTTATTTATAATGCAGCCTATGTACCCTTACTGATCATTTACACAAACGTTTGTTTGGTACATCTGAAGCAGGGCATATTCCACCATGTAACATGTTGGAAATAACCCTGGTAATCATTGTGACAGTTCATGCAAATGCGCTGACCTAGTTTGCTCATAGGTAAACAGATTTACATGTCTGCTACTGTCCATGCTGCTATATATGTTTCCCTGGCTGGCAACACTGTTGCTAGCCCTGAAACTGCATTTGTTTACATTTATACATGGTGCATGACATGAATATGTAATTAACACTGCTGCTCACCACACAAACATGTAAATGCTGTGTTGGCTTCATTGTAAATCTATATGGAGTTTAATGAACCCCCAGGTGGATTTTTCATAAGTGGAGTAAAATAACATAATCGGTGCATTGCTGTTATTTATTATATCACATAACACAAAGGAGTTAGCATTGTGTCTTATTGCATATTTATATGTTTGTAATACATGCAGTTCCAAGAGAAAAAAAAAACAGATTACAACACAGTTTTTTATTTCAATGTATTGATTGATTGATTGATTGATTGATTGATTGATTGATTGATTTTTGGCAACATTTTGTGCCAACAATTGGACCCTCTCTGTCATTCAGCCCACTTGTTCTGTACTGACTGAAATCCAGGTGGGCATCCATGGTGGTTCAAAGGTTTTTCTACTGTCAACTCATTCCTAACCTTGCGTACACCGTGCAAAGTACTGAGGAGGGATGTGCAGTGTGCTTAAACAGAGAATGACCCATCACTTCCACAAGGGGTGCATCTTCCAAGCAACCCTGTTACTCTCCCTGTGGCACAAGCGGTGATATCTCTGATCTTCTTAAATGAGCTCACACAATGCATGCAACCGAATGCATGCAAACTCCCAAATTCTTCTTAAGAGAGGCAAGCAGGCCACCCCCTCTTCACTCCTTCACCTCCCTGTCTTCCTCTTCTCTAACAGTGGGGCTGTTGACTGAGCTCTGGTCTCCTGCTTCACAGCCAGACTCCATGCATCTGAGGCACATAGGCAACACAGCTGCTTATAAAAGTAATGCAGTGATGTCAGCATCATTCACACTATTACTGACATGATATGGAACAAGCATGGCAAAGCAACTTTACATGAAAAAAAAAACACCGTCTGTACTATGGCCATACGGTTTACATTACATTAACAATATTTATTTCTATGTAAGGTTGATTGACAGGAAGGAGATGAGACATTTTTAATCAAGGTTGCTTTCTGGGAACCAAATTGTAACCATAGCCTAATCAGTTAACAGCTTAATGGGTTAAGAGCAAGACAAACCAACAGAGGTGGCAAATAATCATCCTGAAATAACCTCCTTTGAAATTTTATCCATGAGATAACAATTTTCCCTTTATCATGGCTCAAATGGAAAGTGGTTTCCTACTGTTTCATGGTGAGTGTAAATCAATTGATTAATGTAGGGAAGGCAACTTATTGGTCAATAGGTTTTAGGATGGCATGCAGGTTCACTCTTGACGAGTATCATTTAATCATCAGGTCACCCCTGTGAATGCCAGGGACTCCAGTAAGGATAACAACGTAGGGCAGCTGAAGAAACTTTTGACTTTGCAATACTAGCAGTTGCAGAGTACTTTGGATAAACTACTGGTTCCATCAGCCTTAACGACGACACAGGCAACATTGCGTATGACGAATACACGTTCCTTAGATCTGAATGGAGAAGATCATGAAGCAAAAGGTGAGTTTTCACCAAGAAACAGTATTCCTTGTGGGCAGCCAGTTTTCAATAACACCACACAACAGGAAGACAACAGGAGAAAGAGATTCAAAAGATGGCTACAGGAGGAACTTTTACTAACTAACCAGGGGCGACAGGTGAAAACAGTGGATATGTATCAACGCTTTAAGGAGTTTGAACAAAAGATGAGCAAGGTACGTAATTTGCAGACAGACAATGCGTACCTTGCCGAGTGTATAAAAGTATAAAGACTACCTAAAGGTTTAAGAATGGCTAAATTCCCTAACGGACTGTTAGGAAAAAAAGAACTTGATGAGTTGCTAACAATGTTTGACAGACATGGTATAGAACCGCTGCATTTCATAATTAAAGTTAATAACAGTAAAATCAACTCCCTGTTGGGAGAAGTTAATAAATTAAATGATGATATTTTAAATGATGAAAATGTTGTGAATTTTGAGACTAAGTATGATAACATTTTTAAGAAAATTGAACAACAGGTCAAAGATAACATATTAAGGAAACAACGAAAATTGAAAAGGGACGAATTAGAGTATAGGCAAAAAGAAGCTTATGTACTTCCACAATGCTATTATGGGGAGAGTTTTGGAAAGGATAGAATGGGGAAATATTCTAATTATAGTAATAATGTTAATACAGACAGTCACGAGATGGGAAATTCGAATGGGGGGCAGAATAATAACTACAATCATGACGATTCTGATGATTTTTTTGACCAAGAATTCTCCCAGTTGAGGAGATCTGAAAGGATTCAGAATAGGGGCCGTAATCTTCAACATAATAACAATTTTTAGGAGGGCAGCAGACCCCTAGAGGGAGGCCCCAGAGGGGTCTGAGAACATACTGGAACAAAAACAGGAACATCAGATTTTAGATGGAAATTTAGATAGAAATTTAATTTCAGAGGATTAGTTTGGAATTATAAATACCAGGAATGGTTTTAAAATTTTTAATTACACTGGCCATCCAGTGACAGAAACACACTTTGTCCTTTTTGAAAAAGGATTCAAATTTGTTCCAGCAAGGAAACCCGGTTTAGCACATATGCTAACAGAATTGAAATTATATACAAGGAAATTAAATCTGCAACTATATTTTAAGCAGACAAGGAAAGAGCATAACAGCAAAATTAGCAATTTGAGGAAAAAAAGTTTGTTTAATTCCCCTTTAAACCCAATGGTGACTCACTTCGAAAATATATGTACAAGGGAAATTTGTAAAGAATATCAGGACTATAAAGAAGATTTTTATAACCTTACAAGGGAAGAAAAAATCCTGTTAAACACACTTAGAGAGTCCAATACAGTGCGAGTGATGAAGCCAGATAAGGGAGGGGGAATAGTGTTGGTAGATACAACTGACTACATAAATGAGATTACAAATATGTTGCAATAAAAATATGATACAGAGAAATACTCTGCAGCTTCTAGGAATGAGGTTAATGTTGCTCATAGGAGACTACAGATGTACTTAGAAGATAGTCTGATGCAAGAAGTTATTAATGAAGAAGTGTTTAACTTCTTGCAGAGTCAATACCCATTTATCCCAACAGTCTTTGGTACACCCAAGGTACACAAAGACATTTTACACCCCCATACAGATTGATTTTAGCAGCTCAAGGGAGTTCTACTTACCCACTGGGTGTTTTTATAGATCGATTACTAAAAGACACCTTACAAAAGATTGATTATGTGTTAATAGATTTGTGGGATTTTTTAACTCGAATAAAACAAGAGTTTTATACACATTGTACAGGCTTTTCCACTATTGATGTGGTTGATCTTTTTGGATACATCCTTCATGAATTGGGACTGGAGTTATTTCAAGAAGCATTGCTAGTATATAATAATTTAAGTAACACCATGATTCATTTTATTATGCAAACAATGGAATGGGTATTGAAAAACAATTTCTTTGTTTTTGAAGAAGAATATTACAAACAACTAAAAGGGGTAGCGATGGGGTCTAGTTGTGCTCCCATCTTTGCTAATTTACTAATGTGTATGTGGGAAAATAAATATATTTTCCAAACAGATTTTACAAAATATTGGATACCATATGTTCGTTATTTGGATGATGTGTTTATTCTTTGGAGAGAAGATGTGGGTAAAGCACTGGTATTTGAGAGATTTATCAACAATATTTGTGATTACTTTAAATTCACACACACCTACAATGCTAATACTATAGATTATTTAGATGTAAGGTTGACTAGGAACATAGAAAATAATTGTTTTGAATCAAAGGTTTATAGGAAACCCACGTACTCTAATAGTTTTTTGAGATATGAAAGTCAGCACCCATTATATATCAAAAGAAATATGGTATGTGGCCAGATGATCAGAGGGGCTAGAATGTGTTCAACCTTGGAAGGGTTAACAAGTGAGTTGACACTGTTGACCCAAATGTTTGAAAATAGGGGATACCCCAAGGAATGGATGTTGAAATACAAAGAAGAGGTTATAACCAGGTGGGGTAATAGATTTATTCCACTATTAGGTCAAGAACTGGTAGTAAAGGTTCCTGAAGTTAATCAGACTGACAGGTTCACTCATTCTATGGTGATAGAATTTAGTTCCTTTGGATGGCAAGTAAGAAAATGCTTACCAAAAATTGGGTGATATTAGAAGACAGTGAAGACTTCTCCCACTTGTTAGGTAAAAGTCCACTTTTTACTAATAGGGTGAGCAACAACATGAAATATTTACTAGCACATCCCACACAATTGAGAATAGCCAGACCCACTATTAAATGTGGCAGGTGCAACCAGTGTTCACTAATTTTGGAAAATAGTGAATATAAATTAAGAGAACGGACACTTATAATTAAATTGGCTGGGGACAATTGTCAAACAAGAGGGGATATATATATATATATATATATATATATATATATATATATATATATATATATATAGCTTTATGTCAAAGTTGCCACAGTTATTATGTAGAGAAAACAGAAGGACTCCTTAGACAAAGAATATATGAACACACATACGCCGTGGAAATGCAGAATAAGAATAATGCCCTTTTTAAACATTCACGATTATGCCCCAATTTTACCTGTTTCAAGTTTGGCATTCTAGTGATAATTAAAAGGAGCATACGAGGGGATGACTGGGGGAATGAGATAGAAACCAGGGAACTGCATTGGCAGTTAACCTTGAATGCAACAGAAGCCTCAGGTATGAATGATTATTTGTCCCTCCGACCTGTTTTAAAACAGAGAGCTAGAAAATTATATGACTTTTATTATTATGTAACCTATGTAGTTTTTAGTCTCTACTCACACTTACACTAGTATTTGTTCATTTTTATATCTATATGTATAACATTGGTTTTATGTTCTTATATTTAAGTAGAGAGATGCTAATACTTTATTTAATAGACCTGTGCTTTTAAATGTTAATAGGATACTAATTAGAACTGTATAAAAGAGCCATGCTGAAGGATATCAACAGTTTGATAAAGTCTGATATGAACACAGGTGAAAGCGCTTACTTCATCACTGTTGGGATTACTGCTATTTTTTACTATTGTGGTCGAGCTGAACTTTTGTATATTTTGGAATAAATTATATTCATTCTGGACTACTTGTTGTGGAGCGGTCAGTTTTATACCAAGGATTTGCTTGATTTACTGTAAATAGTAAAAGTAAAAATGAAAAGTGAAAACAGTAAAATAGTAAAAAGTGTAAATAGATGATACTTTTCAAGTCCACAGATTAAATGTTGGTAGTACATATAGTAATAGTAGCATCCCTATAGTTATAGGTGAATATAAGGAGAAGCAGTTGTAGCACAGCAGTAAATAATGAAGGATTGACATAGTGTCAGGTTTTGGGAAGTGCTGTTCTTGTGCATATGCATTGCCACAGAGAGGAAAGGTATTGTCTTAGGAATTTTTAAAGAGGACTGCATTGCTAATAGTTCTGAGTGATGGAAGGAGAGTGTTCCACAATTTAGCAATAGTAAATGACTAGAGCATCTGACCAGTTGAAAAGTTAGGTTTTACAACATTCAAAACAGTGTAAGAAACTTCTCTGTGTGCAAGATTTTCAATCCATATATATCTAGTTAATCGCTGTATATTAATCAGGTTAGATAATGGTAGTAGAAGTTATTATCTAATCTGATTAATATACAGCAATTAACTAGATATATATGGATTGAAAATCTTCTGCACAGAGACGTTTCTTATACTGTTTTGTTTTTGGACACACTATACTTATTTAGTGGGTTGTTTGAGACTTTGGGGATACCACGGTGATTGCTTGTTTTACAACCTTCAAAAGCAGTTGATTTTCAGAGCAAAGAGTTCTGCTAGGATGGTATACAGTAAGGAGAGAAGAGAGATCCGGGCAATTAGATGGCTTGAATATAAACTTATGGTGGTGGTTAGTTGTATGTATGTAAGATAATGAGGGAGTTCTAGACAGTTAAAGGATTCTAAAGAGATTCAGTGATGTGATGAGCATTAAGCATTGGTTACAAATTTAGTGATTTTATTATAACATGAGTCAAGTTTAGTTTTGAGGGAGGATTGGATATTGGTGAAGAGTGAAGCACTGTAAAGAAGAAAGAGATGGTAGCAAAAAGGAAGAGGCTAGGGATAATTTAGCAGCGAGATTAAGGTGTGACTGTAAAGCATGCCCAGTTTTTGAAGTGTTTGATATTGTTGTGAATGTGGAGGTCGAGCGTAAGCTTGTCATCTATACCTCTCAAACATCTCTTGAGTTTTGTTCTTTATATTTTCACACTTCCTTTCTCACTTCTTTTTGAGGTGGCTCAAAGTTCCTTTGACTATGCAATGATTTTCATAAATCTGTTGTACTAATGAATTCAATTTTTTCTTTGAAGCATTTGACAGTTTTTCTTGAGTAAGTATTTTTCTTTCCTTTCATTTTTCTGTTAGTCATATCTGAAAATTCTAGGATTTGTGCATAACAGTAACAATGCATAATTTCTTCCTTATCCTCTATAGTCCACTTTGTCATCTTTTTGGCCTGCCAGTTTTTTGTGTATGATTTTGTGGACTACTTTTGGGTTGCCACCTTTTAACAAGGCCAAAGTTGGACATGGGGGTGTGGCCAGTAGGACAGGGGTGTGTGACCAATATGACACTGGCCACACTCTCACCACAACATCAGAGGTGTTACAGATGCAGTATTACAGTTATGGGTGCAGCATTGTGACATTGCGGCATAGTGAAAACTCAAACCACTGCATTAACTTCTGAGCATGCATCCACAAAAAAAAAAAAAAAAAAAAAAAAGGAAAAAGTCTGTAAACATTTTACTTTTAAGAATTCTTCTTGTAAGAACAGCTAAAATAAACTACAATGTACCGCAAACTCCATAGACCCCTTTTACCTCAAAACATAGCAATTAATAGTAATTTACCCAGCACAGCGATGTAATAAACAGGCCAAAGCCAAATGAGCACCCCCATAGTCACACATTACAAGCAGAGCAGGACATTTTAACCTTATTAAAGGCAGCATAAAAAATAAAATGCACACATTTACAACTATAAAGGAAAACAATCTTGAAACAGCTTCAGCAAATTGGCAACATGTACCCACTAGAATAATAAATGCACTACGTTAACTATTAACATGCCCCCTCAAAAGGTAGACCTGTACCACATGCACATTGACTTGCAAAAACAGGAAAAATTACCTAAACAGTATATCCTAACTTCCTGAAAACAGCATTAATTGCACACATTTCCACATAAAAAAGGGCAAACTATGCTCAAACATTTTCTATCTGCAAACAGAAAGTACCCTGAAAAAGCTATGACAATAGAAATACATCACACTATATTTATATTTAAGACTGCCTCCCACCAGAAATAAATGAAACTTCTATACACACGGTTCAGCCTTTAAAAAGTAACGCTTCCCAATCATACCCCAGCAACAATCACAATTACATACACACACACACACACACACACACACACACACACACACACACACACACACACACACACACACACACAGGTGTTATATCTTTAAAATCTACTACTTGAAAATCTCAAAATAACTACTGCACAGATTTAAATACTGCATACTACACCCCCATCTACCTCTAAACATTAAAAACTTAAAGCACGATATTCCCATTTTAAATAACTAAAGCCACAAAATACTATGTACTTACCACTATCACAGTCTTTGCTGGACTAGCTGGCTTTCTTCCTGCTGAAATGGCTAGCTGGATGACAGACTCTCTGTCTGCTGAGTGGCTAGGCTGGCTAGCAGGCCCCCTTCCTGGCTGTCTAGCAGGCTCCCTTGCTGGCATCTTGGCTGGTTGGCTAGCAGGCTCCCTTGCTGGCATCTTGGCTGAATGGCTAGCAGGCTCCCTTGCTGGCTTCTTGGCTGGCTAGCTAGCTAGCAGGCTCCCTTGCTGGCTTCTTGGCTGGCTGGCTAGCTAGCAGACTTCCTTGCTGGCTTCTTGGTTGGCTGGCTCCCTTGATGGCTTCTTGGCTGGCTGGCTTTCTTGCTGTCTTCTTGGCTGGCTGACTTCCTTGCTGGCTTATCTCAATCCTTTCTGATTCTGAAGTTATTAGCAGCTGTAGAGCATTCACGCCCCCTTCCATCCTTGCAGCCAATTACTGCTTGAATTACACCATCCGGATCTAACAGGGAATACCTCTAACTGCAGGTCCGGGTTGTTGATGTAGCCACATTGCTGTGGAATAACCGGAAGTATTTTCGGCTTTTCCACGGCAATTGAGCTACATTGAAAAATGGGACTTTTAAAGTCCCACTGTCTGACAATGTTGGCAATGGGATGAAAAGGCTCAACCCATGAGTGTCCCGCTGACAACGGGATGAGTGGTAACCGTAGACTACTTCCTCCTCCTACAATGGGGGTGAGAATCTCCCTGAGCTTAGCCTAACCCTGTTGTAGAAATGTTTCCATGTTTTGAAGATTCTGCACTGCCTTTTTTCCAGACCCGGCACTGGTGCATACACCAGGATTGGGCACTTTTTTATCTTGAAGCCTGTGCACCCAGACATCTTTTATATTTTTAAGCTACCTTCCTCTATTATATATAAACTAGAGAGTATATTTCAGTGTTATCTTGGTGAGATTTTGTAAAAAACAGGGTCTACAAGTGAAGGTACTCACCTAGGCCTGAGGATAAATTCAGTTCCAGCAGTGCTACTCTCCTTTTCGTGCTGATTTTATCTTTCCATTTGGTTATCTTTCTCCCACATTTCTCTCATTTTGCCTACAAATCCTGATATTTTATGAGTATGTATCTCTGTGTAAGACACTGTAATAACTGGGTGTAGCAATTTTAATGATCAGTGCAGCTTTTGTCTTTGTTCATAGACACTAGTCATGGAGTATAGTCATCCGGAAAGCAGAGTTCCTGTGTATCCAACAAGAGTGTACTCATCTTTACAGGAAATGTCCCTCTTCTCTTGAATATACTTTTCACTGCTTTCAAAGTCTAATTTCTGAATTTCTGTTAAATACACATACATAAAATTAGTGTAACAAGCTAACCTCTACAAGCTGATATGGTTTGCTAATGCATGCTGGTGAAATGGTTAGAATGGGATGTGCAGAGCTGCAGTCAATAAGACGTGTTTGCAAAAAATGATAAAACATGACCTGTTCCCATATTAGATTAATAATGCAAAAATAGTGTGTGATACTGGCTTGTTTGGGTGGTGCATTCAAGCAGTGGTTGTTAGTAAAAAATTATATTAACACATGATGAGTAATATGTTTTAGTACAGCAATGGTAATAAAGCTGTTTGACCTTCAGGTGAACTAATACAAAACATTATGGCAAACAGTGTTGTCACTGAGACTTGCCCTCTAACACCAATGGTTTCGTAGCTTAAGATTGTTTTGAAATGTTGTGAAAATATTATATGCATAATTTGTATAGACTTCACATTATCCCAAAACAGAAGTAAGCTATCCCCTCTTGGCATACATCAAATCAGAGATTTGAGATGCATTGCTAGGCTTAAAAAGGCCCTAGTGGTTGTTAGCTTAGTGCACACCTATGAAACTATCATTAGAAAGCTTTTGATCTTTTCACTGATATACTGGTTTTAACTTGCACACTTACAGTGATATAACACTTTGACTGTAACATTAGTATTTCTGGCAAACAAAATACAGTTTTCTTTCATAAATCTGCAAATATAAAGTCAGCATCTAAATACAGACCTTTGATACTTACAGCATATTATAGCCTATTGTCTACCAAACAGCTATCATATCTTACATTTATTGTATCTCGCATCAGGAAGCAAAGGTGCTAATTAGCATCTTATTATTCAGGATTAAATTAGTTATACTGGAAAGTGCTGTAAACTATGATACAATAGAATCTATTTATAAAACTATGCATTTATTACTGTAAGCTATTAAGCCTACAAATTACTGCCCTATTCTATGCAAAGACAAGCCACTGGGTCAATTATGGTTGAACTGTATTATTAAAAAAAAATAAAGTCCAAAATGTTGTTTTATATGATAACTTTGTAACCTGACTTAAAACAACCTGATAGGTAAAGCAGAAATGCTTGTGTTGCATTAAACATGATAAAGAACATTCATGCTATTCAGACTAAAAATTAGCTGTTTTCTTTTTTTTTTCAAATCTTTGTTTTTATTTTATTTATTTATTTATTTATTGCTGTTTCATTAGGCAAATTGTTAAATACAACAAACTAAAACAAAGCACTAATGTCCACAGCTGAAGTAATAAAAACAGGAGTCAGTTTAAGCACTTTCATTCCTTTACTTCCAGAACTTCTTCTTTCCTTCTTCTTCTTTCTGAAGAAGTTCTGGAAGCAAAGGAATGAAAGTGCTTAATCTGACTCCTGTTTTTATTACTTCAGCTGTGGACATTAGTGCCTTGTTTTAATTTGTTGAGTTTATTATTGCTTTTGGTGTATTTTCAAAAATTGTTAAATACAATATGCAGTAACAGGTGATACATTAAAAGTAAACCATTTACAAAGTTAGATAAAACAATCGTTCATTCTAGTAATAGACAAGTACCTTTAAAGTTCATTTTCTAAATATGAAGAGAGACAAAGATGAACAGCAGGACAAGATGAACAAACATGAGAAATATGACAATATTAACATTGGCAATACATAATGTAGCTTTTTACACATAGTCAGAATGGATTAGATAACTATACAGGTGTTACAGAGTACAGGAAAAACACAGAGAAAAGAAGAAAATTAAAATAACTGCTATATACAACCATTTACACGTAGTGCTACAATATAATGACAAGATTCCAATTACATTTAATAAGATGTGATAATTCTTATCTGTGCATGTATCTTATGTACAGGTAACCATCAGAGAACACAGCGGAATAATACTCTGATGAGGAGGAGATTAGAGGCAATACCACTAAAGTACAATGAATATAGAAAAACATTGTTTGATATGTTAAGATACAATCAAGGTTAATACTCCAGAACCTGAGGTATTTCAGGAGCTTGTTAACATTATTAGTGATTAGTTTATGAGATAAAATATACTTAGATGCCATGTTCTTAAAGTTGCCCCAGTCTAGTTTAAAGCAATCTGACCAGTTCTGTGCAATATAGAGCTTGACTGACATGAAAAGAGCAATCTGTATCCTGAGATCATTAGAGGGTATGTCCGCATGGCATATATGAAGTATAGCAAATTCCCAGGAGTGAGTGGATTTACCATGGCCCATTTTTTAAAGTTTGATCCTTAGGGAATTCCATAGATTTTGAGCATATTAACAGTACCATAGAATGTGTAGGAGGTCAGCTGTAGCTGTGGGGCAAAAGGGTGAAGTGTTAAAAAAAAAGAGTTTAAACCTTCTGGAGTATAGTAGGTATTATTATTATTATTATTATTATTATTATTAATCATTAACTAGGTATATAATAGTGTCTTAAAAGGGGCAAAACTGCTCATGTGATTAATTGCTTGGGAGAGATGAGCATCTGTCAGGTCAGGATTTTTGTTTCTCCAATATTGTGCAAATGTAATAGAGGATTGGTATCTAGCTGTAGAGATAAGTTTGTAAGTGATTGAAAGCATCTTCTTTTTGATTTTTGGACATTTCAGGAATGATGTAGCCAAGTTTATGTCTTCTTGTAACTTATTTGGGAAACATCCTAGGATAGAAATTAATTATTTGATTTGTCTCAAGATTATTGTGTATTTGTTATTCAAGTTAAGTTTTATTTTGATATCATTGATGAAGTTGTCCTTAAGCTGAAAGAAATCCCATACAGTTAAAGTTTTAATTTAGGGAATTGATCTAGGTTTAGCATTTTGTTACCCAATTTTAGATTTGGGTTCAGGTGAATGGGCTGCAAGAGAATGAGTGTGTTTGGCAGACCTAATGAGGTGAAGAGGTTTTGGAAATATGTTAATCTTCTGTTTAAGTAGATTATGTAATTTAATGTATTTTAATAAAGATTAATTTATGAAGGGTAGTGATTTGGGGTTAATTTTACAACTTTTCACACGAGTCTGCCAGAGACCAGTCCATTGGGGAAAGTGAGTTATTTCATTTGGATTATGGTCTGCAATTAGTATGATTCTACAGGCACAGATTATGTCATAATACAGTCTGAAATCAGGTATCCCTAGTCCTCCCTTGTTTTTAGGCAGCATTAATCTTGATAATGAGATTCTAGGATTTTTTAGGGAACCAAAAATTAGCTGTTTTCTACTGCCTATATGATAAATCTGTATATAGCTGGAGTATACAGTCTTCAGGAATTGAACGCAAACACAGACTTCATCAGCATTTTATGACTGACAGCTGAGAGAATGTCAGAGGAAATACAATGCATATGTATAGATAGCCATCTTGAATGGCTAGCAATTCTAAGGCCAGTTTAATAAACAATATATATATATATATATATATATATATATATATATATATATATATATATATATATATATATATATATATATATATATATATATATATATATATATATAGGACACTAACATAAAAAAAAGGAAACCTATGTTTACATGCCCTATACTCCTATTGCACACTGTCATACTTACACTAACTAATTAACACATACACACACACTACACACATACAAAAATCACCAGTGTTAGCCTAACCTACCTACCCCAAACTACTCCTAAAACTCCCCAAAAAAAGTAAAATGAAAAATTCCTATCCAAACCCCTTAAAAAGTAAACACCTACCTGAATCTCTGCAAATACGGACACATTGGCCAAAACGTACAAATCCCAGACCAAAATGCACCTTAAAGAGACAGTAAACCGTAACACACGCACCACAACACAACCACCATGGATCCAGGAAACTTAGAAATTCAGTATTTCGAGATTCAGAAGTGGGCCTATTAGAATGGCCTATTATTGAATCTTTCTGCTACTATTTTAGCTAGATTGAATTTTACATTGGTTTGATCTTTAATTGTTATTTACTTTGTTCATTATTTTACATTATTACTATAGTCTATCTGTTGACCAGATCCTAGCATAGATATACAAACTTGAAGCGTCCTCCTCTTAAAACAGATAAGTATCTTGCCCCTCCTCCTAAACAAGATAGACTCTTTAGTACTATATTAATAAGCGAGGGCAAAACAAGTACTTGGTGTTTTCATGCAAAACATTAAGCACATTTTTATGAGCTATGTTTTTTAATTTTTAGAATCTTTTTAAGCATATTATAGATGTTTAATTTATTCTACTGTATTCTCTTTGTTAACTGTAAGATGTGTAGCTAGTACTGCACTTATTAGCCTTTAACCAAATGATTGTTTTTAGATCTATGTCTTACTTTATCATTTTCATTTGTTTTTACACACAAAGTGTTCAGTATTCTTTGTTAAAATCTGCGGCTGCCTTTTATTCAATACTATTGAAAGATTTTTGTGTTGTTTATTATGCTTCTCATCCAGTGAGTAATTTTACATTCTATATGTTAAAACCAAATAATGAAGCCTTGTTCCTTACACTAAAGCAATCATGATAATTATGCAATTGTTTATTACAACTAAATAAAAATAACTGATACTGTTGATTACTTTTTGACAACTTTTGAGGGGACTGTAAGAACTGTTGTGACACCTCTGAATCTCTACCCCAAACATGTGTACAAATCCACCCATATATCTCCTCTTTATTTCACAGGAAGCCCCCACTCTATCCCTTAATCCTAACAATCTCTCCCTCCACCTGACCAGCACCTCAAAGCTGCCTGCAAACTCCTAAGACCAACCTCCCAGCTTGCTACTACCAAATCTCTTGAAAGACTAAACGGGTCACTAATCCTCCTACCACTACTACCCTAAAATCTCTTAGTTTAACTAAGGAACCTACTAAGTACCTTATATCTCTTAAACTAAACTAAGGTAGTCAAAGTGTTTCTTCCTGTGGGGAATCATAGTAACTAAAGTTCACGCTTGGACATTGCACTCACTCGCTATTGGCAAGCAGACTTCAGAACTCCCACCCTAGGTGTGGACTCACTGATTAAAGCGCCAAGATCGCCTAAAATTTCTTGTTCCCGGGCCAAACCAGGCCCAAAACAGCCACTACCCAGCCCATAAACAATACCAAAACAACCTCCAGAACACAACCAAACTAAAGAAGTTCACCAAACCCAATTAAAGCAGGCCACACAAAACTACTACTCCCAATCCTGAAACAGAGAGGCGGGCAGGTGAAACTACTTCCAACACCTTTAAGAAGCACGCACCGATACTATCCAATCACTTGCCGATCAACTCCAACCTCTCCATCACCCCCACCCTCCCTCTCCACACCTCAAAAAATCTCCAAACCCACCTCTAACCCTCACCCCCTCTCTCTTCCTCCTATTTGCCTCCTCCTTAAAATCCCCTAAACCAACCCTCCAGCTGTCTCCTGTAAACCAGTTGAATAACACTTACAATAGTATCCGAAGCCATCCTTACTAATAGCATCCTGATCAATAGGAAAGACCCCAGCATTTTGAAGACCCAACTATATCATCCCTCTTCATAAAGGGAGGTACCCACCTTAATTTCTCACCTCACACCACAGAATATCTGTCCCACAAAATTATGGGAAAGATGAGTACAAACAACCCTCTAACCTGGCAATGAGAACCAACCCCAACATGGCTCTAACCCCCACCAAACTACACAATCACTCCCCTTCTCTTTTCCGCTCCACCATAATAACAACGAATAAATACTAATATCTGCCTGCCTCTCTTTCTTTGACCTATCGGTTTGGAGCAAAACAACAACAACATACCTACTCCACCCAGGAAAGCCGCCCTTTTCCTCCTAGCACCTCCTTGTCTGTTGGCTGCATGCCACCTAGGTAGGCAAATAAGCTGTCTGTGGTTAAAAGCACTATCACTGGTGCTCTCAAATACCATCGTGTTCCCTGTGGGTCTACAATTCTGGTCCCTCTGTTTCCTCCTTCACAAACCCCTAATCACTCTCAAAAGCTCCTCTTTCCATCTCATCTTGCCATCATTGCCATGAAAATCCTGATGTTCAGTGATGTCTCCTCTCAAAAACTCCTAATGCTGACTCAACACCCTTTTCTCCTCCGATGTACTCTCAAAAAACAAAACTTGAACTCTCCACTCAATCCTGACTTGGATTTACATCCCATTTTTTACTAACTTGAAACTACATCACCCAACAAAACTAAACTCCTCCCTACTAACATCCCCCAATTCCATGTTAAGCATGAACTTGGAACTACATTAATCCATATTTCCAGTATCAAATTAATTAAACAAATTACTAGCTGTCATAAGTACAAACACATCCAAAATTAACTCCACAACCATTAAATCGTTAACCATTAATTAAAACATCCATTAAATCGGTAAAAAAAAAACTTGGATCTATCCAAAGTCCAAAAACTGCCCTTAACCCCTCTACCCTCCTACCTATTGCCTCCCCCCTCTCCTCCACCTTCCCTCAATAAACATGAACTTAACATGCTCTCTCTCTCTCTTGCTTATAACGCTCTCTTAGATTCATAATATAAGTATCCCTATCACCCCACCCTTGCGCTTACTCCCACCACAAACTTGTCGGCAATCTGAACTACCCAATCTACCCAAACTTAACCAACTCACCCAAAACTTAACCCAATCCACAATCCCAATAGAACCTAGTATTTTGACCCCCTACTCCCTGTTTATCTCCCTTCGATCAACTAATAACCTTCAGATATTAGATCTGAACGATAAGATCTAGTTAAGGCTGCTGTATACAACTCCATTGGAAAGCCTTGGAACTCCCACAGGCTTGGAACTCCACCACCGACCTCACACATAAACAGTTCAAAACAACTCAAAAAACAACCTCAAAAACCATCTTAAGCTACTATAGCTATGTACACCACAGAAAACTGTTAACTTATCCAGGCTCATAATTCATTTTTTTACTGATAATAATGAGACATACATTTATTATGTATTGTCACTATTATCCCACTAGTTTGTTTAACTTGTTGCTTTGCCACTTGTGCTTATATAATACCTATGTCCCATTTATTATATTTTTGTAATGTAAACATGCTCTCTCATCATGTATTACACATTATATTGAGCTTCTTCTCCCCAGACTCTAGAAAGGCATAGATAGCTGTCTGAATGCTAGCCGGCAACAAATGTGTAAAAAAATAAAATAAAAAAATATATATATATATATATATATATATATATGTGTGTGTGTGTATATATATATATATATATATATATATATATATATATATATATATATATATATATATATATATATATATATATGCCAACATGGTTTTGGCAGAGTGGGAGTCTCAATATGTTTTCAATACCAATAACACTTTCTCTAGTTCAGTCCTATACTGTGGTCGATTTGTTGATGATGTTTTCTTTGTGTGGGGGAATATGTATGAAAGATTGTGTGAATTCATACAGTATTTAAATAACACCACTGATTTTCTTCATTTTACATTTGATTGGTCGCATGAACAGATTTGCTTTTTAGATATCACTGTGATAAAAACGTCTGAGGGTATATACAGAAAGCTATACAGAAAATCATGTAAAACCAATAATGTGATTATTACCAAGAGTATGCACCCCAGACACGTTAAATGTAATGTTTTAAAGGGTCAATTTTTTTATATCAGCAAGACTACATACTTGAGACAGTGACATGCATGCATCGTTTGATTTGATGGCTGATAACTATGGTAAAAGAGACTATAATGTCACGGAAATTTCAATGGCACAGAATGAAGCCATATCCTTAAGGGACACTCATACTAATCCTTTCTTTGGGAATACATTAAACTTGGAAATTGAGAGAAATAATACCTCCTCTTAGAATTTGAGAATGTCTTACATATTCGAATGATACTAGTTCTATCTGTAGCATAATTAAGAAGCATTGGAGCATTATTTTGTCTGATGAGAAATGTAAAGAGACACTAGGTCTGTCACCATCTTTTTGTTTTAAAAATCATTGCGCTATTAAAAAGATGCTATGTTATAAATCATTAATGCAACCAGGATCCAACTTAAATACTAACAGGACTGGCACTTTTCCATGCCATCATTGTAATATGTGTAGTTATATTTGAACTGATGATTTGTTTGTGCATCCTGATACTGACCATATCTTTGAGATTAATGTTTATCCTAGCTGGAGCAGCAGTAATCTTGTATACGTAGCATCCTGTGAGACCTGTAGAATAATGTTGGAAAAAACAATCGCTGCTTAAGAGACAGTATTAGGGAACATCTGCACTGTAGAAATAGGAATGATAGCAAGAATACTTTATCTAAACATATAAGCCTTATAGGTAATAGTCATTATTTTAAGTTCATGGTTTTGGAAATTTGTAATACTGGTTTAAGAGGTGGTGATATCAGAAAATGTACTGAATGCATGGAAGTCAAATGGATGACTATCCTACAGGCAACAAAAGGGAAAGGGATAAATGAATTTGTGCCTATTAAACCCTTATTGAAGTCACGTGGCCTAAGTCATTAACTTATAAAAGAGATGTACTTTGTATTTTGAATTTAGATCTGATTAAGTACTTGGATTGAATACAAAAGCGCTCATCTTGTCTGTTTGTTTTATTTTCTGTTATTAAAATACAGTTTTTATGTATCTTCTGCCAATTGGTTTTGTTTTTTTGCAACATATATATATATATATATATATATATATATATATATATGTGTGTATGTGTGTATATATCTATATATAGCTATATATATATATATATATATATATATATATATATATATATATATATATATATACATACATATAGGATTCTGCTGGAAGTACTGCACAAATACAGTAATTATGCATCTATATTTGCAAATACAGAAGAATAATTCAAAGAGTACAGAGGATATCGCACGAATGTCTTTATTTTAGTGAAGACATATGGCTATACCTGAGGGAGATGATGTGATTCATCTTTCATGTAAAGCACCTGATACACTTAAAGCTAATAATGAACAGGAGCTATGGTGAACATCAGTACTAGAAGCCAAATTCAAGTGGACAGAACCAAAAGGCAGAAGAAAAACAGTAAGCTAATTACAATATAACAATTCAAACAGGGCAATGCCAGACTGTGCAGTGACCAGTAAGACCTTAACAAATTATTTGAGAGTGAGATAGAGAGTATTATCAACATTGTATTGTGGAAGAAATATCAGCAACTATGTTTAATGCCAGATTTTCTTCAATGCTTGATGGGATCCAAAGATCTTAGCAAATATAGTTGGATGAAGCAGTTTCCAAACTCTGTATCTTTAGTATAGAACTGAAAAGATATAGGCTCATGAGACTACCTCATGTGATTTCATTAGGACAAGAACTCTTCCAGATAGCAGCAAGAAACATAATTGTGGGTTATATGGCCTGATCAATATTTATAGGTATCATTCTAGTTTAGAGTTCTGTGAAGCAGTAATGTGATATACAATAAATCCATTTTTGCATATACTGGCATTTGTAGTCATGAAATCAAAGATAGTCAATTGTCATCAATGTGTTATGTCTCTAAAGTATATGTTGCAAGTATTGGCAGAAAATGATCTTTGACCAGATGCTGACAATATCATTGTAGCTGTGAATATCCAGAAATTTACTAATAAATCATATCTTTTGAGATTCTAGGGAATGGTACACCACTTGCCAGGATTATTCCTTACTTGTTAGAATTCAAAGTACCATTATGAAAATTCAAGAACATAAAGCAGAATGGTGCTGAACAACAAATCAACAAAATAGTTTCATGTTGCTGAAGAGAACTGCATTCATATTACCAACTCTTGAAATACTATGAAATGACAGACATGACACTACTGCCTATGCTGTAGTGTAGAAATTGGTAAGAGAACAATTATCTTGATTTTTTAAATTTCTATCTCTATTTTTCACTGTTTGCAGAAAGAAATGGATAACTTGCTGACAGGAACATTTGTTTGATTCATATTTTGTTGTCTTACCTCTAATTTTTATTGATTGTTGTTAGGGGTCAATTTAAGACAGGCAAGTTCTAGGCATCTAAGGGGGCCTAGTCAGCTATAAATTCACGCAAACTGTAGTGATGGCAGTCTAGAACTAATCTAAAACAATCCTGTACTGCTTTGTGATTGAATGTATAATAGCTTGGTAAGTGCAGAATTACCTTGATTTATATTTCATTTTACCTCTGTTTTTCACTGTTTGTATAAAGAAAGATAAAGCTTGCAGAGAGGAAGATTTATTTTGATTCATATCTTATTTTACCTCTGATCTTCACTGTTTGTTTTTAGAAAGGGATATATTTTAGAAAGGCAAAAAATAGATGTCTCAAGGGTCCTAATCAGCTATAAATTCATGCAGACAATAGAGAGAACAATCCAGAGCTTAATCAAAACAACCCTGTATTGGTTTGTGATTTATTGATTTGAATTGTTATAATGAGGAGTGACTGAGAGCGATAGTATGTGAGCAATATAAAGGAAATACAGCATTTGTTTGACTAGTAGAACTGGTACTGAAAGACATAGTGATGACTTTAGTGTACTTAATTTAATATTTAGTTGAATATTGTTTCTGTGGTTTTCTCATAGAATTTGACATACATTTCTTTGAATTCTGCAGTAACTGGTTTTGATTATTCTTTTCTTTTAGGATTCTTTGTTTGCAGCTGAATACGGATTCCTTAAATGAGTATTCTAGTAATGATTTGCTAAAGCACAGCTATCTTGTACAGAGTACTAAATGTTATGTTTACTTAAAGATAACTCTTGGTAACACTGGTGAACAGTGTTCCACAAGTCAAAAGTTGAATGGATTGCTTATCATTATTAATGGCAAATTTAGACTTACTAATGATGATTGCACTTGTGCAATTGGCACAGCTTAGAAAACTATTGCAACATGTACTAATGACTGGGCTGAAGAGATAAACATTAGTAGGCAAAGTGCAAACAAAAAACATTTAGGAAATAAAGTGTCTTTAGTCAGTAAAGACCATTCAACCTCTCTCCCACTATTTAAAACTAACCTAAAACTTTTCTTCTCCAACCACTGGTTATGTTCTTGTACTAACCCTGCCTAGCTGTTATTCTCTAATCTATCTGCTACCCACATAACCTAATTTTTTTCTACCTTAAATCTTTAAGTACCCAATCTATACTCAAATCTTCACTCTTATTTCCTATCTCAGTCACTACTTAGTACTACTTAGTACTACTTACCATGCTCAAAACCTACCAGATACTGTACTTACATTTCTTTTTGTATACTATGTTAAATTGAAGATGAATTACTCTATATTAATGCCATCTCCTAATCATTAGCATCAGATGTTTATATATTTTTAAGTATATTTTTGTTTTTATATGTATTTTGTGTGTTACTTTTAGTATGTTTTTGTTTTGGAGCTTTTCTCCCCGGGCCTCCACTGAAAATGGACACATATCCAGTTGGACTAGCCCGGTCAACAAATGTAAAATAAAATAAATAAATTTTAAACATGATAATATCAATAATCCAAATAACAATGAGTACCACAGGAAAATGTACGCTCCTGAGCAGAAAGCGCAGAAATAAAATCATAAAAAATAAAGGAAACTCCTCAGGTGCAAAACCATGCAGAAAATAGCAAGTAGCATACAATGAGTCTCTTCAGACCAAAGTCATATAAATCACACCAAACAGCATACGACAAGTCTCTTCAGACCAGGAATATAAGAATAATCCAATCCAATGAAGCAAAATGCTGTTAACTTCTTTAAAACCAAATCTTTTATTAGCAGATATCTGGTAAGCGCTTTGGGCACATCTTGTGCCAATAACTACGCCAACCTAGTCATGGCTATGTGGGGAAAGCAGAAGTTTTTTCCTTCACCCTCTTACAAGAAACATGTCATATTTTATAGACGTTTTGCGGATGATTTGTTTCTTCTTTGGAATGGTAGTGAGGATGAGATGAATAGTTTCTTTGAAGAAATCAATTCATTTGCTAGTTTTTTGAAATTTACTTTGACAGTCTCAACTTGTAGTATCTCCTTCTTGGATGTTCATATTGAACGCCTTAGTAATGGTAAACTTAACACAGGTGTATACAGAAAACCTTGCTACAAAAATACATTATTACACAGGGAAAGTATGCATCCTAGATACGTCTTTACCAATATTATTAAAGGTCAGGCAATCCGGGCATCTAGGTTAAACCCTATGCCAGGTAGTTTTGAAATGGAATTGGTAACCCTCCATAAAAGATTATTAACAAGGAAATACAAAGAATATGACATTTCTATAGGTTTTCAGTGTATAGAGAACTTTAGATTAGATAGGGCATGCCCTTATTTTTCAGAGCAGGGCAATGAATATTATACTACAGAAAGCAATGCCACCAATGTCAATGTACCAACACAAAAAATCTCATTCTACACACAGGATTTCTACCAAATAAGAGACATCTTGTGTAAGCATTGGAATGTTTTAACAGTTGACCCTAATATTAGCGAAATTGTGGGTGAATACCTACAATTTTTATTTAAAAACAAGAAGAATTTACATAGACTCTTATGTTATACTAATGTTACTTCGTTCCATGAAAATAGAAGTAATTTAGGCACCAAACCATGTAATAAGTGTAATTTTTGCACATTTATATGTGAATCGAACATGTTTATACATCCCAATACATCTCAATTTTTTAGCTTTGATGTCAGTGCTAGTTGTGATACAGAACATGTAGTTTATCTTGCTTTATGCTCTTCTTGCCCTGCCTTCTATGTAGGTAAAACCAATAGAAGGCTTAAGAACAGGGTGAGGGAGCACTTATATCAGATCCGTATTCGGTCAAACACCAATGCTTTGTCTAAACATGTTTTAGAAACCAACAATTCACATACTTTTAAGTTTTTAGTTTTATATATTAATACACCTAGTTTGAGGGGAGGGGACCTAAGGAATTATACTGAAAGAAATTAAACTAACTGGATTATCAGATTGCAAGCACATATTCACCCTGGTCTTAATGATAAGGTCCCTTTAAGACCAGCTCTTAAAAACAGGTTTCATTTTAAATACTTTTTTAAATTTTTATATTTTATAATAAATTGCTTTATTGATGGATTAATTAAAGATATTATTTATATAATATCTTTAGGATGCTTAAGTGATGTCCATTTTTATGCAGTAATAATGTTTTAAATATTTTGCCTTTACTACTTGTATAGGAGTACTGTAATACTATTTGATTGTTCACTTTAAATGTATATGCTTTAATTATGATGTCATCATTAGGCTTAATTAGTAATTTAAGGTGTACTTGAATGTATATAAGGTGTGTCTTGAACTGCTTTATACTCTTATGGTTTAAAGAAGCCACTTTGGTGAAAGCGCTTACCAGATATCTGCTAATAAAAGATTTGGTTTTAAAGAAGTTAACAGCATTTTGCTTCATTGGATTGGATTATTCTTATATGCCTGGTCTGAAGAGACTTGTCGTATGCTGTTTGGTGTGATTTATATGACTTTGGTCTGAAGAGACTCATTGTATGCTGCTTGCTATTTTCTGCATGGTTTTGCACCTGAGCAGTTTCCTTTATTTTTTATGATGATAATATCAATGACAACTTTGAAATTTAGGATACATGTATTCAGCAATCTGAGGATTCAGAGCATGTAGAAGAAAATAAAATAAAAGGAAAAAAATCACAATAAATAAATAGAAAAACAAAAAGAAATTGAGTAATGTATTTAATGCAAAGAGAATTTATACTAAAAATGACAATGCTTTGTTATATAAAATGCAGATTACGGGGAATGATAATTATGTTCAATCAGAAAACAGTGAGTAAGCAAAAATCCACTAGAATAACTTCATCTTTAAATTCCTGGACGAAATTAAAGAGACTACTGAATAGATCTAAACTATTTCATTTTAGATATAATTAGATGTTACAGGACAAACCTAAGAAAACTAGAAAACGCTGTGTAGACTGACAAAACACTCCAAAGCCCAAGTCACAATTCCACTGAGAATACAAAGTCCAACTCCATGTAAATGAAAAAAATACAAATTTATTTTAAGCTGTTAAAACCATACGCTTTTCGTCGGCTAACAGTCCGACTTCTTCAGAAAGAACAAACAAGCAAACAGTGCCTCCCCTTCATTGAGAACTTTTAAACAGTTCACTGATTGAGAATAGCAAGTCACATGATTGAACCTCATCTGAATTAAAGTCCCAGCACTTAAAAAGCACTAGGGAAACAATAAACAACTAAATACTCCTGTAATAATAATACAATACCAAAATGTTAAAACCATATTGCATGCAAAACAGGTTGCCAGATAAAACAGTGTGTACATACACACTTGACAAATCTAGGACATGTAAGTAAATAAAGGTTTTGATTTTGATCATAAAAATTGAATATTTGAGAAAATTTAAAACATAAAAATCAAACAGCTGTGTAAGCCCCCACTGCCAAGTTTGGAAACTGAAAAAAACATTTTTTTAAGATTTTAAAAAACAGAACACACTGCCTGTTGTGGAAATGGCCCACAGGGCCAGATAGCCTCACACCAAAAAAGGTGGAAAAAAACTTCTCCTTTGAGAATCTGAAGTAAGACAGCTGTATCCAAAAGCTGTAAAACATATATATTATTGTTAATGTTCCGCCAGACGTATGCATGTCCTAACTTGAAACTACTATCCTGTGGCAATGACAAATTGTCAATGCAGCTGATGCACATTGCATTATAACTTTTCTTAATACTAATACCCCGGTGTAAGTTTAGATAACAAACTCAGGGGTGTAGTTATTCACTGCCAACCTCCACTCTATTCCATTCTATTGAACACGCTTCTGAGAAACTGGTGCACCCGAACCCTCTCCATTGTCACCAGACTAACTAGTTGACACTAAATAGTGTCTACTACAAGAACATAGTCTGGCAAGAAGTGGACCAAACTGGCAACACTGTACAATACATGGAGCCAGTACCTACTGCCCCCCCCTTCCGTATATTCCCTTACTGAGTCCTGTAAACCCGCCTAAGCATGTAATCTGGGCTTTTATTTTAGCCATATATTGGGAACTTGAATCCTGCTGCTAAATGGAAATAAAATATAATAACTCAAGTAACATAACCAGGTAAAGCCTCAAATGGTGTTCGTAATTTAAAAAAATAAATAAAGGGACTGACTATTAGTAACAAGGAAATGTGAAAGACATGTGGAAACCCCTCCAGGATGGAATGATGTTGCTACAGGTCATCTCTTGAGCCTCTTTAACTTCAATAAGCAAGCCAGGTTCAAAGAACCATTTAGGCCAGGCACATGACATGCATCCAGCCTTAATTGCCACCACAGTTCCCTACTTTCTAAATGCAAGGGAGTGTGGCCTCCCCTTGGGTTGGAACTAACCTGGTCTATAACACTAAATGTGAAACTTTGGCCTGAGTTTTCCATGACATGTTTGGCTAGAGCATTCTCCATTTTGCCTTTTCTGATGGCATACAGGTGTTCATATATACGATCTTGTAATCTTCTGTCTGTCTTGCCTACATAGAAAGTGGGACAGCAGACACACTGGGCTAAGTACACTACCTGTGTACTATTACAGTTAAATTTACCTACCAAGTGGAAGACTACCTCATTGATGGAAAACCTTGACCCTGTTTTTATGTATCCGCAGTATCGGCACATGGAGCATTTATACATGCCAGATCTGTTACTGTGGATCTTGGGTTTTCTTTCCAGTATATCCTTGATATTTAAACCTCTCCTGTAGACTACCCTGGGAGGGTCTACAAACACCTTACGTGTGGACTCATCCTGCAGGATCAAGGGCCAGTTCTTCATGACTGTTGTAAAAATGGCTCTGGCATCCATAGTATAAGTTATAATCAAGCTTTGGAATGAGTAAGGTGCCTTTTCTATACTCTCTGATCGTATTGTCATATTTCTGCCCCCCTGACTAAGGATAGGTTCATAGAAACCTGAGAATCTCTTGGATTGGACCTCTTCCACTAGATCTGAAACAAGGTCATGTGGGTATCCTCTGCTGATAAAGAATTTGGCCATGAAATTACATTTCACTAAAAAATCAGGGTCTCTAGTTGTCATCCGTGCTGCCCGTACAAGTTGGCCTTTGAGAATGGACCTTTTCTGTTTGTATCGGTAGGAACTGTCAAAATGAACGTAGCTATTAGAAAAGGTATCTTTTCTGTGTATTTTGGGTATGTAGCTCCTAGAAGTCAAATCCTTCCTTAGATCCACATCTAAGTAGGTGATACTATCCTTAGATGTGCTGTGGATAAATTGTAAAAATTCAGTGGAGGAGTTGAAAAGTTGTACCGTAGATCTAACAACATTTTCTCCCCCTCTAGTGATGATAAAAATATTGTCAAGGAACCGATTGTACATAAGTACAAAGTCCATGACTGAACTGTTATTCATAACAAATTCCCTTTCCCAATAGGCTATTACCATATTGGCCACACTTGCCCCACAAGGAGAACCCATTGGTACTCCTACTTTTTGAAGATAGAATCTATTATTGAAAGAAACGTAATTGTTGGATAAAATGATATCCAACAATTCACTCACCAATTGGATCTCGGTAGCAGGGGCTAGTTTAAGGGACATCAAGGAAGGGATCCATTCCAGGGCCACCGAGTGAGGGATGGAAGTATATAAATCCTATACATCAACAGTTAAAAAATAACTATCCTCACAAAAAGGTGTAGGATTGACCCTGGCTAAAAAAGACCAAGAATCTTTACTAATTTGAGATTCAGTAGCCACATATTTTTTTAAAATGGAATCAACTACTTTGGCAGCAGCATATGTAATGCTGCCCCTAGCACTTACTAATGGACGCATGGGGGGATTTAAAAGATTTTTATGAATTTTAGGGGTACAGAAAATTACTGGAACCTTAAATACAGGAAGAGAAATGAAGTTAAATAAATCTATGTCAATGGTTCCATTCAGGAACATATCACTAAAATAGGAAACTACACGAGAATTTCCTATATTAAGCTCATTCCGGGATACCTCGAGGTAACAGTCTGCAGAGAGGATATCCTCCATTCTTCTATTGTAATCTGATTCCTCCATAACCACTAAACCTCCACCCTTGTCAGGTTGCATTACCTTGACTGAAGCCCCAGCTAGCATGTCGAGTAGGGACTTCTCTGCTTTACTGATGTTAAACATGGAGGACCGTGGGGGTAGACGGTCCGTGAGAGCGTGTCTGATGTCTAACTCACAAATCTGTTCAAATGTGTTCAGTGTAGGGTGGAGTGGTGGATTATAAGTGCTGGATAATAAAAAATCTTTTTTTCTCCCCCAAAAATTTCCCCATTAAGACCTGTAAGTTAAGCTTCCTTACAAAAAGTTTTAAATCAATAATAGAAAAAGCTACATCTGCTCTCCTTGAAGGCACAAAAGAGACACCTTTGGCTAACAAGTCTATTAACATTATGTCAAAAAAGTAATCAGAAAAATTATAAATTTTAAAATCCTTGTTAGTGTTTGTCAATGTTTCACATAAACTGGAATAAGGTGCAGCTTCTATAACTGATACATTTAAGTCTTCTTGTTCCTGGACCAAAGATTCATCCTCCGAACTTGGTCTGAAGGTGGAGAGTAGGCCAGGACTCGAAAAGGGTTACCTCCCTCTGCCCCACCAGGTGGAGTGGTAAGGTTGAGGACTGCTCACTGATCACTACTGTTAGTAGAGTCTTCGATTCTTGGGGAATTCAAAACAGTAGTTGAGTCAGAATAGTCAGTTGAAACAAAGCAAGCTTCGAGAGGCTGGCGGTTTTCACCCACCCAAGGCATGTGAGCCAAAAAATTGCCTTGGGTTGGAGGGGGTTTGGGATATGCTGTACCACGTTTATACACTTAGATGTCCCTGTTTAACTTCTTTATCTTAGTAGAAGTTAATTTAGAAATGTGTTGGTCTATACTGTAAAAGGTGCGGTCATAGTCAAATTTGTATCTATGGAAGTTTATGTCATTCCTAATGGCCTCATCAAGCTTAGTAGTATCAAGAAGAAGAATGTCAATAGCCTGCTGATAATGATGGCAAATCAATTCCATAAGTTCAACACCATGATGGTCGAATAGTTTTAGCAAATCTCTATGGAAAGCAAACCCGTCCTGGAGACCAGTTGGGTACTGCCAGGATCTAAGGCCCTTGGGGATTATATTGGCTCGTTTGCATTCCCCAAAATATGCCACCTCCATTTGTAATTTTCTTAGTTTCAAGAGATTTTGATCAAATGTATTTAATTTGGAAGGCAAATCTATAGAGATGCTCATGTTATAGTCTGATTTAGTTGACTCTGATGAATTACCAAACTTGACTGCTCGATTTAACCATGAAGAAAGAGAAGTAGTACCTTGACTGGAAGGACCTGGACGTATAGGAACTCGATGGTCAATACCACCGGAGTTCCCCTGGCTCCGAATCTGGGAAAGTACACAGGAACCTGGAAGCTGTATCTCCGGGGGGACTGAGTCAGGTCCATGCTTGGCACCCTCGTCTCCAAGATGGAAATGGACTGCTGGAAACTTGGAAGCAGTAGTAGGGCTGACCCCTGGATGCACTGAACCACAGACACCTGCTGGAAAAGTCTCTAAATCCAAGCCTCGGCTCGGCTGTGATCCTAAAGCACTGTCCAACATGTTTGATATTACATTCACCTTTTCGGTTAAAATCTCGATCAGCTGTGTTAAGTTTCCGGCCTCACTTGGAGTACTGGAACCAGACTGAGACTCAGGAATGTTTTTCCATAACAAACACACCGGACAAACCTAAGAAAACTAGAAAATGCTGTGTAGACTCACCAACACTCCAAAGCCTAAGTCACAATTCCACTGAGAATACAAAGTCCAACTCTTTGTAAATGAAAAAATACAAATTTATTTTAAGCCATTAAAACCATACGCTTTTCGTCGGCTAACAGTCTGACTTCTTCAGAAAGAACAAACAAGCAAACAGTGCCTCCCCTTCATTGAGAACTTTTAAACAGTTCACTGATTGAGAATAGCAAGTCACATGATTGAACCTCATCTGAATTAAAGTCCCAGAACTTAAAATCACTAGGGAAACAATAAACAACTAAATACTCCTGTAATAATAATACAATACCAAAATGTTAAAACCATATTGCATGCAAAACAGGTTGCCAGATAAAACAGTGTGTACATACACACTTGACAAATCTAGGACATGTAAGTAAATAAAGGTTTTGATTTTGATCATAAAAATTGAATATTTGAGAAAATTTAAAACATAAAAATCAAACAGCTGTGTAAACCCCCACTGCCAAGTTTGGAAACTGAAAAAATTTATTTTAAGATTTTAAAAAAACAGAACACACTGCCTGTTGTGGAAATGGCCCACAGGGCCAGATAGCCTCACACCAAAAAAGGTGGAAAAAGCCTTCTCCTTTGAGAATCTGAAGTAAGACAGCTGTATCCAAAAGCTGTAAAAAATATATTATTGTTACTGTTCCACCAGACGTATGCATGTCCTAACTTGAAACTACTATCCTGTAGCAATGACAAATTGTAAATGTTGCTGATGCTCATTACATTATAACTCTTCTTAATAGTACTACTCCGGTGTAAGTTTAGATAACAAACTCAGGGGTGTAGTTAGTCACTGCCAACCTCCACTCTATTCCATTCTATTGAACACGCTTCCGAGAAACTGGTGCCCCCGAACCCTCCGGGTAGTAGTTGTGACTTGGGCTTTGCAGTGTTTGGTGAGTCTACACATAATTAGATGTTAAACATGTATTTAGGAATTATAATCTTTTAGTAAACACTTTGTCCTAAATTCAATAAAGTTTACATGGAGCTAATCTCTGGGTAAGCATAGTGTCATCGCTCGAACACAGAGTTCGGAGCCTTTCTGATTCAGGAACCAGTGCTGGAGGCGTGCATGAGCCTCCCAGCACTGTTCAACCAAAGAGGCGGTTGTGGAATGTAAATTGCCTCATTCACTGGTGAAAATCATGCAAATTAGGTGATTTACTGATCCAGGAATCAGACAGGCATCTGTGTAGGAGCCATATCTACATAACAAATGTATGTGGGGACTGTCCGTGTACAAGACTGCAAAAAAAAAAAAAAAAAAAATGGGGCTATGATAACTCAAAGTAAAGCATGTATTAGTTGCATCAGGCATGCCAATGGCCAAAACTATGGCCATTGGTATGTAAAACCAATGCAAAATATGAAAAATCAAAAGTTAAGTTTACGTGCACATATGCTATGTGTAAGCAGAATGCAACGGCACCCAAGCATGGGATCTGACAAAATTTAAAATTAAAACTTTAAAAGGGGATTATTTAAGCTAAAAGTAAATTCCTCATTATACTGGCCAACATGCAGACTTATACAATGGCAGGTAACAGTGGTTGATAAGGACATAGACTCTCGTGTAGAGCTGTAACTAGGGTATAGGTTATTAGGTGTATGTAAATTAGCTAAGTTTACTGAACAGCAAAATGGGCCAATGTGTCTGCAGGTACCTAACCATGTAGGAGCTATAATGTGGTGGTGTAGGCAGGAAAGGCAGCTGACATGAAAAGGGGGTGTGCCATGCTTGGTATAAACACATTGGAGCTTACAAACCCTTCAGTGTCCATGGACACTGAAAAGAGGATCTGTGAATGGAATGGAATGCAGAAGGTGTGCGACAGGAACTGTAACACACCTCCTGCATTGTGGAAGTGCCACACTTTACATTAAAATAGTGTCCTCGGACACACACCTCTGAACCTCATAGAGCATGAAGTCCAGACAAACACAGCACTAAAAGTGGGGCAAAAGGCCAGAAATAGGGAAAGTTTTTATATATTGCTCTTACAAACTCAGAAAGTTGATAGAATGACAGGTTTTGATATATATATATATATATATATATATATATATATATATATATATATATATATATATATAAAATTGTATTTTTTCCACTGTATTTGTATCATGAAAGAGCTAAACAGAAATGTTTAGCTGAAATGTGCACAGCTAGGTTAGCTTATTGGTTAGAGTTCCAGCTTTGCATGCAAAAGTAGTTCATGGTTCGAATACCAAGACAGGCTATTCAGCTTTTACATGGGAAAGCATTGTTAAATAATTTTATTTTATTTAATGATGTAGTAATAGATATTTGTTAACCAGGGTTGTGTAGCTGGTCCAAATTTCCAGTGTCAGTGGATATATGATGTAAACACTCATGTAAACACAAGTGTTCCATACAGTACAGTTACACCCCAAGGTAATGTAATCAAAGTGCATAGGAGACATCATATAATGGAAAAATATACACTTAATAATATGTCAGTAATGAATAATTAATGTCCAATTAGTTCATTTATTTAAATGAAAACTGACAATGTTTTGCAGTGCTAAGTTCTGCTTAACCAGTTTGAGCATTGCTTAGAAGTTTAATTCTAAGCAGCATTCAGCCCAGCTAAGCAGATCTGTGTACTGCTAAGCACTGCTCAGCATTTCTGAAACCAGCTAAGCACAGCTAACCAAGGGGGTTTGTCTGAAGCTACTTAGCTATGCTTAGATGGTTTCAGAAATGCTCAGCATGTTTGTGTCCTGGGGAGGGCCCTTTCTACTCAGCAATGTTCCAACTAGTTGCAACAGATTTAAAGGCTTAAAACTGAAGGAAATGGGGGAAAAAAGGAAACACCAGATAAAATGCAATCAACTATAAATGACTAATAAGGCCTCTGCCACTCACAGTGGCCTATTCAAACCCCTCAATAATATAGCTGGCAAGTGGAATGTATCATAGTCAGCCAATCACACATCTGCAGCACACCAGTATAAAGTATGCAAGCATAATTTAATCTGATTTTCCCACATACTCAGCACCATTGGAGTACACACTTGGGAATTTTAACTGACAAAATGATAGGGGCTGCTGCTTACTTTGCTACACCTATATGTGATACAGAGTGAGTTTGGTGATGAGGATAATGCTGACAATCGACCCAGACTGAGGAGGAGAAGAGTGTTCAGAACCAGGGTAACCTTACAGGGGTTGCATGAGCTGGAGATAGTAGAGTGCTACAGGGTGGACAGGGACATACTTCAGAAACTCAATGAGCTCTGCCACCCTCACCTCAGACCCACAGACAGCAGCAGGGAACCCATCCCAGTGGAAACAAAGGTATGTGTAACCTTAAGAATACTAACTGCAGTTACTTTCCAAAGACCTATGGGGACATCATGGGGGTCTCACATGCATCCGCATCCAGAATACTCTACCAGTTCCTGGATGTCATGCTAAGACATGCCAGTGAGCACACTTATTTCACCAGCACCCCTGAGGAGAGGACCATCAATATACTTCTCTTCCACCATGTAGCAAACTACCCAGAGGTACTGGGTACCATAGACTGGACTTGTGTCCACATCAAAGCACTACCCAGTGAAGATGCTAGAGTCTATGTCAACTGCAAGGACTATCATTCCATTAACTGCCAGGTCATGTGCAATGCACAGGGCATTATCATCAATATGTGTGCGGAGAGCTCTGGCAGTTATCACGACTCCCACATCTAGCATGCCTCACAGCTGTACCAGGCATTTGCCAGGGGGGACATCCCATATGGCCATCTCATGGGGGATGCTGGCTACACACTAGAAGTGTAGATTATGCCACCAATCAGAAATGCACAGACACACAGACACACACACACAGACACACACACACACACACACACACACACACACACACACACACACACACACACACACACATATGAATGCCATAATGAGGCACAGACACAAACTAGGAACATCATAGAGTGTGTGTTTGGGATGCTCAAGTCACGGTTCTGCTGCCTTGACATATCACGTAGAGCCATGCAGTACTCTCCACATGTGCACACATGTTCATAGTATGTGCCATGCTACATAATATGATCCTATGGAAACAGCTGTGGTAGGAACCTCACAGCGAAGGGACACACAGCCCCTCACTAGTGCCAAGGTCATCACAGGTACAGGAGGACTAAGAGAAAGAACCCCCTCGGCCTGTTCCAGTACACCCAGGCCTTGGCAATGCATAGCACAGACACTGACACCCTAGGGACCCAGGGGCAGACACCTTTCTCTGACTCACACACACAGTAAAAAGGATGCCACACACATCACACTAGTTTACCATGTATAGGCTGTGTACTGTATGCATCCAACAGAGTAATTCCTGAAGCACTGTTCTTGCAACTGCTGCTGCCAGAAAGTAAGTCACCCTTCTTAACAATAAATGAATGGCATAGTATACTGTGGTAGCATATGTATGGTATTGCTGCATGTATGCATGGGAATGGAGTGGGTTACTGGCATGGCAGCAGACAATAGACATCTATGTGAGACAGCAGGCACAAACTGCCAGGTTCTGGCCAACACACAATATGCAGTAGGCCCTGTGCCAGCAAAATCCCCTGCACTATGTGAGGGACTTACAAACAGTGGGGTCATAGGATAAATGCATGGATACCAATGTTGGAGTCCCATACATAGATCTAATCCTCCAACAGCAGGAAAGCTATTCAAAACCATTAAGAAATGTGTGTCAAAGGCTCAAAAACAGGCACATGCCATAAAGATTGCTGTTATAAGCATTGAAAGTTGATGCAATAACAGCTGTTGCAGTAGCATGACTTCTCTGTAGAGCAGGGGAAAAAGGCTGAAACACAAATGGCTGTCATAACTTTCTAACTTCAGCCTTAAATGATTTCACTAATATTTGCCACACAACCACATGTTTAATGAAAAATGGAACCAATATATGAGCCAAACATCTGGGCAGTCAATGAAGATGTGTACAGTTGAGTGGTATTACCCCCAACACACCCAGGTTCACATAGAACTGTAGTAACATGTATAATTGTAAGGTAATAGCAGCAGACCACACATTTTTAGGCCTGTCACAATCAACTTGATACCTTGTTTCTGTTGTACAATATGCAGGGGGCAATGTGCTCTGTATGTTTGTGGTTAATACTGTCAGGAAGTACATAGCACTTACTGGTTGCTGTTGTGACCTACTGGTCTAACTGGTCTAACTATAGGACTGTGGTTGTCAGGGTCCATGGTTCCAGACTGCCCATGGTAACAAATCTGCATGACAGCTACACCTACAGTAGGAGGTATACAGACTGTCCAGAAGAAATATATGTTACTGCAGGAAAGCTGGATGATGGAGGTACAGGGGGCCACACATATGGATAGTACACAGCTCTGAGTAATGTACATGGTGCCTAGTACAACAGCAGGGTGGGACAGGTCAGTGTACTGCCAGAATATAAAGGCTGCCATGTTACTGTGTCAGTACTGACAACAAGTCAGTGGGCACCATCCATACCCCTGGAATTACAGGAATTCACAGAATGTCCACACCTATGCCTCCTATATCTGTTCTGCTTGTCAACATTTTGCATTTGCCTGGAAAACAATCTGTAAACAAAATTGGTTGATATGAAAACATCAATGACAGACAGTTGAGATGCAGACCTCATACCCATAAGTAAAGGAAAGCTAATACAAAAACCTTCTACCAACTGTCTACGTTTGGATCAGAAATATTAAGACCCTTGTCTCCATGTCTGGGCTTGTGTACAACTATCATCTATGTGCCTGACCAGATGTATGTCTGTCAGAGTTTGACAGGTATGGCCAACATGTAGCCTTATAGTAGCAGTGCAACACAAACCTTCTGAGGACCACAGCAGATGTATGGGTCACAATGATGGGCAACCTGCTAAACACATACAGTGAGAGGTTTGAAGTAAATAACCCTGTGTGTGATGTTATGACTTCTTCCCCAGTCACACCATAACTACAAATACATAACAGATAACAACAGCAAGTGTGGACAAAGCCCGTGACTGCAGTACACAAGGACCAAGAGACACATATAAGGGGGGCGGGGAAGCAATGGCCACACAAACTTAAATTTTGCACACTAGAACAATCTGTGCAGTACCATAGGCTCTCTGCACTGTATGGGGTCAGTAAACAAATGTCTGTCCATGGTTCCTCACATTAATCTAGACTAATCTGCCACTGACATACCAGGAAATCAGAGTGCTATGTAGAATATACCACACATATTATGGAAACTTTTGCTCAGTCCAATGCACTCTGTACGCACCCCAGGATATGACTCAATAAGGATAGCACACAGCCAGGAGACGCCTCAGCCACTATATCACTGAGTTTCTGGACTGTTTACACAGGTTCATCAGCCAATCAACTGTAACACACAAAAGCCTAGACTGGAGTACAGGTAGCTCTGGACTGGAGTACCACTGTTACTATTGAAGATCATATTGAGCATGCTCCTACACTTAGACAATGTCAGCCCATGTCTGGGAGTTCCACTGTTAATATTAAAGATCATACTGGGTATGATCCTACACTTAGACAATTTCAGCCCATGTCTGAACACACATTCCACAATAAAACTGTGTTGTCCATATATGTTTTTGTATACAGACAGCTTTGTACATGTTATCTGTCTCTCCCCACTCCTATCACACAGCATTACCCTCATCTATCTGTATGTGGCACATATAAGATATATCTGCATCTGTGGAGTGTTTATATATATATATATATATATATATATATATATATATATATATATATATATATATATACATATGTATACATATATATATATATATATATATATATATATATATATATATATATATATATATATCTACATATATATATATATATATATATATATATATATATATATATATATATATATACATGTATATATATACAACATATACATGTATATATATATATATATATATATCTATATATATATATATATATATATATAAAATATAGACAGGCAGAGACATGGAGAGAGATAGACACAGACAGACAGAAAGAGGCAGAGTGAGAGAGAGAGGCAGACACCCTGAAAGCCATAGAGTGATGTACTGCTGGAGACATTTGCACAACAATTGTAAGCAGTGGCATCTGCAAATACTTTGCTAAGCTCCATTGTGTAATAGTAGGGATGTATGGGTTATAATCTCACATCACTCACCTTGTGTGTGTTTCTGTATCATTTACACTTAGATCTGTATACACACACACACACACCAGACAGGCATATGTCTGTGTAATGGTCACCCATTTAATGGCCCTGATACCAGTAGCTTCTACAATAGTGGCCTATTTGTCAGCAGCTACTGATGTCATCCACCCCAACAGGAGTGGCAGACACTCTTCGAATGCATAAGGCTTGTGGCACATGCGATAAGTACATAGTACTATAGTACATACAACTAGATAGGTAGGGGGTTCTAATCTTGGTACTGGCAACTGTGTGTGTGTGTGTGTGTGTGTGTGTGTGTGTGTGTGTGTGTGTGTGTGTGTGTGTGTGTGTGTGTGTGTGTGTCTGTCTGCATTTGAGTCTGTGTGTGTTTGTAGGTAATACCATTTTGAGGCCTGTTCCACCCAGTAAACCCCCCCATTACCCCACTTTACAAGGGCTGCTGATGTTATTCACCTTAGAAGCACCTTTGGACTCTCTTAAGCTATTTAAACTTCATGGCACATGCAATAAGTATGTAGCACTATAGTATATGCAACTAGACAGATAGGAATTGTAAACTTGGTACTGGCAAGCGTGTGTGTGTGTGTGTGTGTGTGTGTGTGTGTGTGTGTGTGTGTGTGTGTGTGTGAGTGTGTGTGTGCGTGTGTCTGTGTTTGTAGGTTATACTATTTTGAGGCCTGCTCCACCCAGTAACCCCCCCCATTGCCCTACTTTACAAGAGCTGCTGATGTCATTCACCTTAGAAGCACCTTTGGACACTCTTGAGCCATTGAGCCATTTAAGCTTTGTTGTGCTTGTGATAATTATGTAACACTACAGTACATACAATTAGATAGGTAGGGGTTTGAATCCCAGTACTGTCAACTCTACTGTGTGAGTGATGCGTAATCCATGAAGAGGTTGGTTATACTGTTTGGAGGCCTGTTGAACCCCTCCCCATGGCATTATATCACATGGCCTGTTGATGTCATCCACCTTAGATGTACTGTTTTAAACTTTGTAGGACATACCACTCCACTGTACAACATATTGCAGAATGACCAGATGTTTGCCACATGTATGTGGTCCATGTCTCATATAATAGGGGTTTTCTGTCAAATCAATGTCACATAATTGAAGGTTGATGTCAGAAATATTGACAGACATATGCGTTTCATATATCATACTTTACTGGAAGGTCATGCTGACTCAAAATCTGTTACCCTATCGGTTGTCTAGGTATGTAAGAGAAATATGTGAAAAGTATCCCTATATTTTGTAAGTGCATCCCACAATTAATGAAGGCTTTGTCCAGGTTAATTGGTGTATGATGTGAGGTATGTCTGCAGCAGATAATCACCATGGAGAATGTGATAGGTATATAGCACTATAGCACAGACAACTAGATAGGTAGGGATTACAATCTGAATACTACCAACTGTGTTGTGTGATTGTATGTGTTTGTGCATGCATATTCTCTGTAGCAGAGTGGCTGTCGTGCATGTGTGTGTGTGTGTGTGTGTGTGTGTGTGTGTGTGTGTGTGTGTGTGTGTGTGTGTGTGTGTGTGTGTGTGTGTGTGTGTGTGTGTGTGTGTGTGTGAGATGGTTATACTATTTAGTGTGCCTGTTTCACCCTGTTAGCTCTCCCATTGGCAACCTATTCAGGGCCTACAGATGTTATCCACCATAGAAGCAAGGTTACATATTTTATAAATCAATACCACTGTTGTGTGTGCAATACCTATGCCTGTATGTAGTGTGGGTAACTAGATATGCAGGCCTTCTAAACTTAAAAGTGCCCACTCTGTGTGCATTTGTGTTTCAATGCATGTCCACATGCAGCATTGTGTGTGTGGCTGAGATGGTTATAACATTATTAGGGCCTGTCAAACCCCTAGTGGGGATCCTTACACCACCTACATATATCAACTACCTGAATAGTAGTGGCAGACATACACAATATAGGCTCTGTGGTACTTGCATCATGTATATAATAACAACATAGGTAAAACTAACCAGGTAGAGGTTGTACTCCCAACAATGGCAGTACATGGTTGGTGTGCATATATATATATTTATATATATATATATATATATATATATATATATATATATATATATATATATATGTGTGTGTGTATCCCCCTGCAATGGTGTGACTGTGTTAAGGGCACCAGCATACCTCTCAAACCATCGTAGAAAAACACCTGGATAAAGACATACAGAAGAGCTGGGACAAAGGCCAAATATTAGGCTCAATCTTAACATATTGCCATGACACACATAAAAAGTAGACAGCATAGCAGGTTGTGCATTGCTATGCAACCCCTGAAGATTATGTGTTCTGACTTGACAATATACATCATCATTCTTTAACGTTACTCTGTCAAGTTTTGCCACATATGTGCCACAAAACCAGAATGTCATGGAGAATGGAACAAATGTATGTGGCAAACATTAAGACATTTCTCAAAATCATGTAGAGGAGAGAGGTATGGCCACCATGTGTCCCACCCTACAGGTTGCAGTCGATGTTTGGTCAGGTGTCACCTGTGACAATGACTCAAGCAATACAGAGGTCCCTAGAGTGTAGGACAACAAACATACCCTTAAAGTTGTCTACTAGTTATATAAAGCAGTTATTTCACATCAGAAGCACCTGACTGTTATGACAATTAGCTTAAGCAAAGGTAATGTGACACCAAGATGCTGTCATATTAGCAAACCCAGGGAAGTCCTGTCATTTGCAGCTCCCATGGGTATGGTATGTCCTTGCAACTATGACAGGACTGCAAGACATGTAACACAGTCTACATTTGATAAGATGGTGAACCCAATCTGTGTTGCATATGGGTGTGCAATATGTAGATCTGTGGAGGTCCTGTGATTACCTGCTTCACCCAATGACCCACACATATGTAGGCATGAATGCTAACTTCCACCACTCACATATGTAGGTACTGTCCAAGGCTGTGTCCAGTGTACATAGTGTGCTGTCTGTCATAGACACACAAACTGCCTTTGACACACTGCTATGGGGTCATACAGTGGGTATGGAATGGTGCCAATGTCCTGGACTCAAGCTGAATGCCGACAACAGTACCATCATACCATATGTCATGGACATGGCCACACTATGTCTCACAACAACGGTTATGCCATTAACATACAGACAGTGTTGACAGACCTGGGTACTCAGGAGGATAACACTGTCCCATTCAGGCAACAAGTAGTGGCAGTGGTCAGAAAAGGCTTGTACATGCTTTACCACATCGCTAAAGGGACTGCATCCAGGCAAAAGGTGGATGTTACCTCTACTAAGTCCTCAGTCATCACTACAATACATTATCAGCATGGCCGTTCTGGAATGTACCTATGCAGACAGCAGTAGCAAGTGGAAAAGCTAAGTTAGCACCCACAAATATTATCCATGGCTTTCAACACCTGTTGCATGCAGACACCCCATATTCAGTACTGCCCCACTCTGTATCTGACAGGTTTACCACTGGTGGGCTGTGGCATGCCTAGATGGCAATGTTGTTCTCAGTCTTTCAACATCTGCCCCATATATGTGAGCATAACTCTGTTAGCATTACCAGCACAGCAAGCCAGAATCACATATGAGACAGCAAAATTATCTACTGAAGAAACATGTTTGTCTACCACAGGCTGCCCCTTATCAGGAAACCACACCCCATTCGTGTCCAACACAGTACCATGCAAAATGTCCTCACCTGCATCAAGGTTGAGGGAGGTGGCACACTCCACCATATTGCATATACACCACTGCTCTCACCAACAGGTACTGTCATGAGTCTGTCACAGTACCTGTAGGTGTTCCTGGCATGACATGTACAGTCCTGGACTATATACAGTGAGACAGAAGTGAACACACTGATTATGTGTCCCAGGCAGGTATGTCCCTATCCTTAAACAGCATTCTACTGTCACTCAGATGTATGGCGCAATACAGTCATAAAATGGTTGGCCTTAACATGTGCCCCTTTCATTGTGTGATATTCCCAGTGTAACAGTACCTCTGATTGTGGGATAATATGATAAACAGTCCATGATGATCTGCCATTGATTGCCTCCATCTGTCTTCACAGGTCTTCATGGGTCTGGCACTGGTTGTCAGTAGCCCCATAGTGACCCCATTAGTAATTGTGGTGAGGTAATCAATGCCAACACACAACTGTCAGTGCAGCACACATCGAAGGTCATGCTGCTAAATGGTAGATGTGTATACATGACTCAGATCTCATTCCAAGCATTCTTAACCCTGGGAACTGCAGACATCTGTACAGTCATACACACCATGATTCACAGCTGCAGAGATCACCCTAGCCTTACCTGGTCAAGCACCCTAACATACATTTGGAACATAAAGAGGAAGCCGGTAATGGCATGGTACATGGTGTTTCAATAAATATGAGACACATAAACACCTCCATGCTGTACAGCCAGCAAGATGTATTGGGGAGACTGCATGGGTAGTCCACTACTGATGGCACACACCTATGCAGATGACAGCTAGCTGCCACCCACCACATTTGACCACTAATACCATTCTAACTATAAGAACATCATCAAGTGTATTAGGAGTTTTGTCTGTACCCTGAACCTGGGTCACTTCAATTACTGTAGCATGCATTGTAAGGCATACCCATGACAGCACACAACTGCCCGGAGAGATGTCATCAGTCCAATTACAAACATCTCAGTGCAGCCAGGGTCAACCCCCACATGTGTTGAAGGTGTAGTGCAGTTGACAATACACAACAAAGGTTACCACTGCAGCATACCTACAGTGCCATCATCTATGACAACAGTAACATCAAGTGGTCATATTTGCACTCACCATCTCCCACAATACCTGTGTAGCTATGGTCAGCCATCCATACACCTCCAATGTGTAGTACATCCTCCTGGGGGGATGTATACACAGCCACACAGCTCTCAACACCTGATCAAAGACTGGCATCAATAGGCACACATATACACAAGAGCTATATGTGCATTTCTATACATGCATGTAGTATACTATACACTATAGGCATACACCTTAATCTGCTAGGATATGTACACCTGTCTGATGGACATCTGCAATACATACTGTCCATAACAGGGATGACATGCCACTGTCTGACATAAAGTAGGGGCAGTTACCCACTCTGGAGCAATGTCTCATGTAGCATGTATGTGAGAATGGGATCAGTCCTGCACACCTGCACCACAAACAATGAGCTTACATTGTCAACATCCACTACAGACAGTCCTCTCCCCTATTGCACATATGTCTGCAACAGCACAGGGTGCACCTGCATCTGCTCATTTGTGGTGGTCATGGTTACCAGTTATACTAGTGCTGTTGGTATCACATACTGTATGGCTGACACAGTTGGTGTAGGCACCACCCTTTCCCTTCACCACCAGTATATCAGGATGTCCACACAAACTCACCCATCTCCTAAATGTGGGAAATAGTTCACCACTGTTAGCTGAATGTCATGGTACACATCTGCCATGGGACACAATCACATCACAGGGTGCATCCTACACAGCCCAAACCATAACCTTGTAACACCATAGGGTACTGTATTCAAAGGAGAGCTGCTCACTGCCATTGTCCCAGCTGTTTGATGGATGAGTGCTTTCACCCCTTCAGAGTATGGTGTGGTGTACACCATACAGTCACATGATACACCAAGCAGCCGAACTATGCTGTTCTACAAGACCACGGCACAGTTTATACTGGAACCCATTAACCATGACATTGGTGGCCTGCACACACTCCATCATGGACAGTTGGCATTGTCCAGGAAGGGGGCATGGCTGTTACACTCAGTTGACCGCTATGACACAGTCACCATATGCATGGATGGTAAACCCTGTGATGGCAAAATCCACCTACCCATTATAGATATAACACTTCCACATATACATCAGCGAATCCTCCTGAAATGGTTTACCCATATCTAGCAGAGTAACCTGTTGTTCTGTGTACTGCCCTCTATGTGTGATGTACATCCCTGAGGTGCAGGGAACACCCATTATCCCATGTCCTACCATGTCTGTGGATGACTGCATGCTGTGTGCCATCGCCAGATTCCCTAATGATGTGGACATCTGACTAGGAGGGTGTCACACAGATACATGACTGTTAACAGACATATGGACTCAGGCCGCACACCACAACATCCATTGTCAACCCCTTTGAGGAGAGTGACATCCACACATATTATCACAGTACTAAATACATCCTAGGCATGCAATTGTTTGTGAGGGATCTGTGGACACAGGTGTTTGGCACTAAGACCTATCACTACATGGTTGCATCTGTTGTAAGGTAATACTGCTACATGGCCCGAGACATACATATGTGCATGCCATCAGGGGACATGGGGTGTAAACATTCCTGTATTCCCCCCAGTAAGGCCCTGTTTTGTCTATAATTCCCTGTTTGTCAATCACACAGCACATGCAGCAGCTGGGGACATCAATGAGTTTCCCTACCAGGCAATACCACGGCCTCAAACATCTTTGATAGAATGATAGCCTATAAGGCCAACAGTTTACCTGGTGTCATACATAATCCACAGGGGTGAGCTCAGTTTGACAAGCAAGGCAATCACAGAAATCACAATGATGGGAATACTGCACAGGTGTAACTCATGCCCCAGTGTGTTAATACACACACACACACACACACACACACACACACACACACACACACACACACACACACACACACAGAAACACACACACACACACACACACACACACACACACACACACACACACACACAAACACACATGCCATCAACCCGATGTCTGACAGCAGCTGTGCTTGTTGGCATCTTGGATGTGTGTACCACACACTCACCCTGCTGTGGGATGGTTACCCTGTCTATATCAGACAGGTTAGCTGTTAACACTATTGCAGGCGGAACCTGCATCAGTGGATGGTTAACTCCACAAACACCCTTGGGATAGCACCTGTGTCCCTGGTGGACTGGGGTAGCAGGTAATGACATGCATGCACATGAGTTAACAGACAGGCTAGGCATATGGGTGCTCAGGGCCCATATTCCAAGTAACCTTATATAGTACCAGGGATGCCAGTTATAGCCTGATGCTGTGAAAGAATGTGTTGGTATGTGTCCACATCCATCACTGCCATTGACTTTTGTGTGCCCCCTATGGGAAACATTACAGTAGCATGTCATCTGGACTACATCCAACAAATAGGTGAGTGATACTACAGGTGCATGAGGACATAACAGCAACATCTGTGCTATACAACAAAGGGCACTGCATATCTGGTGTGATGTGTCTCCTGGTAGGTGTCTGACATATGCTGCACCCATATGTCTGTGGAATGTGTACATGTGCCTGATAGATATAGACCCCCTGCCAGCAAATGTGGACCTCTACACAGCAGTTGTACAATACGTGATGGTTGTCCCCTGTGTTCGGGGAATGTGTGTGTGACATGCCACATCCCCAGAACATATAAATGGTACATTATTATCTGCTAATTTAATCATTTCCTTACATTGTATGGCCCCTATGTGCCCACAGCTGCTGAGGCTGTGCCAGTGTCTGCCCAATACTACTGCCTATGACATGCTGTCCTGCAGCAGGGAGTCACCAGGTATGCTAGTCATAGGTGTCAGGCAAGGATATACAGCTGTGGAGTACACAAGTACCTAGGAAGAATACATCAGGAATGTTCATGGACATCAGGACAATCTTTGAACTAAGCCTGTTTGACATTTAGGCACTGAGAGGGGCTCATGGACAGTACATGATGTGATATGCCAGCTGTATCGACCACTACTTACTGTCACTATTGTATAACAGACATTCCAGTATCAGTGATATGTGAGCTGACCATTGCTGTGGTGACTCAGGGGCCAGAGGTGTGATATATGTCAATGCTGACAGAGTCATATGTGATGGCCATAAGTGCTGTATAGCACAATAACAGCAACATGTCATTACATTAAATGTTGTTGAAACCTACTTTTGAGATTCCTATATCCCATGACTACATCCCCCCATTTGCATTCAATTCCATGTGTAATTGTGTCACATACCTGGTATACTGCTATACTCCTTTGTGGAAGAAATCAAGTGGTGGTCTCCTAGGAAATACAAGCCTGTCTTCAAGAAGAAGGTGTCATAACTGTTTACTATAGGCATTTGCTTGCCTTTTGTAGGTAATGCTCAGGAGCAGGTGATTGCTTGTGCAGCAATCAGTGACTCCCACTTGCTACTAGCATCCTGAACAGCTGGATTGCATTATTATTAGCCAATGGCATGGCAACATAGTGCTATAACTAAGAGCGTCATGTACACCTCCCCCTTTTCCTGGCCTGTGAGAAGGATATTATCGAGGTGTAGGAGCTACAGCATCATAAAGGGTATGTAGAGATACTGTCCAATGTATGGATTGATGCATTATTTCCACAGTGCTTCACACTATGTGTGCCCATTGTTAACAGACCTTCAGATTATGTAGCAGTGTAGTGTTTAACAATGTATGTTGGGGTCAGTGAGTTGACAGGCAGATGTGTGTGTCATACATCCTTGTTGTGGATGCCCTGCCCTAGGTGTTTGGGAGGTATGTTAAGTCTGTAGCAGTTAGCCAGACATACTGTTGCATGTGTAGCAGGCCACAGCTGCTGGATTATGGCCAGGACTCCTAATGGGGAGTGTGATGACATTGGGGGACTGTATGCTTTATATGTCAGTGAGGGGGCAGTGTCAGCTTTTGTGTCACAGCATGGCCAGGGTATGTGTACCCATAACAGTCTAGGTGTGGTATGAGTCTCTGGTACGTATGTTAAGTAGTAGTGCCATCCAGTGAGTGGTAGGAGACATTTAGGACACATATGCATATTTGTGACATCTATTCCACCCTCACATCTTTTGATGTGCTCCTGTGAGTGACAGTGACTATGTTGTCAGCAACCATTTCTGCTGGACATTTCAGGGCTCATTTATTTCTATGTCACATTGAAAAGCATGTAAATGTTGTGCAACACACTGGACAGTGTGTGTCCTGATGTGAGACATGCTAGGAATGTAACAGACATAGCTACTAAGTCATTATTATGGGAGGTGTATTTGCAGGACATATGGGCGTGTATAGTGTGTGTTACACAGGATTGGCATGGACATGCATGTCTGGATGTCTATGGTGTGTGACACTGACCTGTCTGTCATGAGTTTGTAAGGTCAATCTGCACTGAACTTCCAGTACTTCAGCACACAGAATAGGTTTGATGACAACCATGCCATATGCAGGTGACACACCTGTGGACATTCTGCAAAAGTCTGTGCAGTTGTCAGGTGTACCTGATATCATAGGCATCCTCTACATCCATCAGCATTTATTTGACTGTGTACCAGGTTGGTGTCTGCATCACAGGTCCAAATAAGTTGTCATTTATGCCATTATATGTGGAAGTTGTGTCACTGGCAATCGGGTTGTCTTGGTACAAGCACTGCTAATTCCCCAGAGGTGTGATGTACTACTGGTGTATTGCACTGAGCTTTGGTTCAGATGTTTCAGGTTTCTATATTTGGCAGAGGTGTATGTTATCACTGTTGTTACATCACTGTGACTTATGATATATGTACAGGAACGGGGGTAATTCCCTACAGCTTAGTTGTCATAGTGGTGTGTTGCTCTGACTCTGGTTCAGAGGGTCCTGGAGTTAATATCCAGTAGGGTTGTAGTTGTTCCCATAATGCTACATCATTGTACTGCAAGTTATAATCTAAAAATGAACACATTAAATATCCACAGCTGATTTGAGTGGTGTGTTCCTCTGACTTTGATGCAGAGGCTCCTGGGTTCAATATCTGATAAGGGTATACACTTTCCCTAAGCTTTCATCACTGCACTGCATGATATATTTTAAAATAAAAACTAAATGCACACAGGTGACTTGGCATACTGGTGCAATGCTCTGACTTTGGTGCAGAAGGTTTTGGGTTTGAGACTTGCCAGGGCTGATTATTTTGTTGCTGACCTTAGCTTCACATAGCAAGCTAATTACTGCTTAGATATATACAACAGTATTGTAACTTATCATTCAGTAATGTTACTTCATTCGTAGGTGCAGCTATTTTATTATATCTCCTAAACGTATCCATTTAACTATGGTATTTTTTCCTGTAACTGTAATAGTTTTGGACACTTTTGTGTAATGGGCCTTTTATATTCGGATCTCCACTGCAAATGGGCTTCTGGTCAAGCTTGACCACCACAGTTAACGTACTGTAATATATACAAAACAAATAAAAACATTTACAACATTTCCCTATAGTGTGTAAAAAGCTGAATGGTTACATTTTGACCCTTGCACTTAATGTACAAGTGCCAGTGCCCTAACTATTCAGCCAGTGAGGATCTGCTGTTACACTGCTGTATATACCTCATATTTCATTTCAGCATTACTGAACACCATGCCACGCTGTGCAAAACCGCTCAGCTATGCTTAAACCTGACCTTTTTAACAAAAATTAAATGCATCCGGTTTATATTTCTTGATGTCTGGCATGTGTTCCTTGCAAATGTCAATAACTACATCAGTAAATAAAAGTAAAATTAATATAAAAATGTAAAATTAACATTAATATAAACATGCTTTACAATGTACATGCTGTCTTGGTATTAGGCTATAATGCCAACCCTCTACCAGGTGTCATACATACTCCTCAGGAGTTATGTCACCGTGGCATGCATGGCAATCACAACTGCAAGCCATGCTCCACTGTGGTAACATACACACACATATACACACTCAACCTGGTGAGTGACCTGGACTGGCCTTGTTGACAGCTCACATGTGTGTTGCATACAAGCAACCTGCGGTGGAATAGGCACCCTGTCCACATCAGGTAGGGTAGCTGCCTAATCCTTTGCAGGATTAACCTGGTCAACTGGATGGTTAACAGCACATACACCCTTGGGATACAACCTGTGTCCCTGTTGGATGGGACATCAGTGCTGCCTTGCATATGCATGTGCTAACATGTGGGCTAGGCATATGTATGCTAACGGTCCAGAGCCTAGTAACCTGAGATGGTACCAGGACTACCAGACAGGGCCTGACTGCTTTGACAGACTATGTTGTTATGTGTCCACAGACATCACTGGCATCAAGCGCTGGGTGTCCCCTATGGGCAATGTCACTGCAACATGTCATCCAGCCTACATCTGACAAATAAGTGAGTGCTACTACAGGTGCATGTGGACATTCCAGAAACATCTGGGGCACACAATAACAGAGAATGGTACATATTTAGTGTAGAGTGACCTCCTCATAGGTGTCTGACATATGTAGTTCCCAGTTGTTTGGAAAATAGGTACATGTGCCTGATAGATATAGACCCCCCTGCCAGACAAATGTGTATTCCCACACACCAGGTGGACAATACATGATGATTGTCCACAGAATTTGTGGAATGTGTCTGTGACATGCCAGATCTCAGGGGACACAGTAATGGTACATGAATTTCTGGTACTGTATCCATTCCCTTACATTGTATGCACTGCTGCTGAGCAAGAGCCAGCATCCCACCACTACTAGTACCTATAACTTTCTGTCCTGCTGCAGGGGATCACCAGTTATGCTAGCCATAGGTGTCCGGTATTCAGATACAGGTGTGGGGTACACACTGACCTAGCCAGAATATGACAGGAATGGTCAGGGAGACCTGGACATCTGTGAAATAATCCTATATGATACTGGCAGAGTGAGACGGACTCAAGGATGGTACATGATGTGATATGCCAGCTGTATCCACCAGTATGTACTGTCAGCGTGATGCCGCTGCACTAGCCCAGTAATGAAGGAGCCTCAATCCTCACTACTACCACCAGTGAGGGATGTACACAATGGAAGTATGACAAATCACATACAGTAAAGTACAATTACCCTTCAGAACACACAGAGATCAGAGTTAGTCTGTGGCGGGTTTCTCCCTCTCTCTCCAGATCCCCAATAAGACTCCCCACTGGCACAGCTATATGGTTAACATCTCAGCAGAGTGCCCAAGCAAAAAACATCGATCACTTTCTCTGTCTGACCTGTGCTTTGTGACTTTGCCCAAGTAGCTGACACATGCACTTTGACATTTGATTTATGAATCACACACCCACACACTCCTGGGAAAGGCTGGCACAGGTTTACCAGCTATGACCACTTTGCACACAGTTAAAGGTAGTTCCAACTGCCACAATCCAGCTCTTTATCAGCTACTGTAAGGTCCTTACCAAAGGGTGATGTATCCTACTGTGTGATATGTCTATTAGCCAAATGGTAAGTGTGACCAAGACCGAGCCTATTATGGGCTATACAGTGTCACCAAATACCTGATATCATAGGCATCCTCTACATCCATCAGCATTTATTTGACTGTGTACCAGGTTGGTGTCTGCATCACAGGGTCAAATAAGTTGTCATTTATGCCATTATATGTGGAAGTTGTGTCACTGGCAATCGGGTTGTCTTGGTACAAGCACTGCTAATTCCCCAGAGGTGTGATGCCCTACTGGTGTAGTGCACTGAGCTTTGGCTCAGATGTTTCAGGTTTCTATGGTTGGTGGAGGTGTATGTTATCCCTTTTGTTACATCATTGTGACTTATGGTATATGTGCAGGAACAGGGGTAAATTCCTACAGCTTAGTTGTCATAGTGGTGTGTTGCTAACTCTGGTTCAGAGGGTCCTGGAGTTAATATCCAGTAGGGTTGTAGTTGTTCCCATAATGCTACATCATTGTACTGCAAGTTATAATCTAAAAATGAACACATTAAATATCCACAGCTGATTTGAGTGGTGTGTTCCTCTGACTTTGATGCAGAGGCTCCTGGGTTCAATATCTGATAAGGGTATACACTTTCCCTAAGCTTTCATCACTGCACTGCATGATATATTTTAAAATAAAAACTAAATGCACACAGGTGACTTGGCATACTGGTGCAATGCTCTGACTTTGGTGCAGAAGGTTTTGGGTTTGAGACTTGCCAGGGCTGATTATTTTGTTGCTGACCTTAGCTTCACATAGCAAGCTAATTACTGCTTAGATATATACAACAGTATTGTAACTTATCATTCAGTAATGTTACTTCATTCGTAGGTGCAGCTATTTTATTATATCTCCTAAACGTATCCATTTAACTATGGTATTTTTTCCTGTAACTGTAATAGTTTTGGACACTTTTGTGTAATGGGCCTTTTATATTCGGATCTCCACTGCAAATGGGCTTCTGGTCAAGCTTGACCACCACAGTTAACGTACTGTAATATATACAAAACAAATAAAAACATTTACAACATTTCCCTATAGTGTGTAAAAAGCTGAATGGTTACATTTTGACCCTTGCACTTAATGTACAAGTGCCAGTGCCCTAACTATTCAGCCAGTGAGGATCTGCTGTTACACTGCTGTATATACCTCATATTTCATTTCAGCATTACTGAACACCATGCCACGCTGTGCAAAACCGCTCAGCTATGCTTAAACCTGACCTTTTTAACAAAAATTAAATGCATCCGGTTTATATTTTTTTATGTCTGCACGTGTTTCTTGTAAATGTCAGTAACTACATCAGTAAATAAAAGTAATATTAATATAAAATGTAAAATTAACATTAATATAAACATGCTTTTCAATGTACATGCTGTCTTGGTATTAGGCTATAATGCCAACCCTCTACCAGGTGTCATACATACTCCTCAGGAGTTATGTCACCGTGGCATGCATGGCAATCACAACTGCAAGCCATGCTCCACTGTGGTAACATACACACACATATACACACTCAACCTGGTGAGTGACCTGGACTGGCCTTGTTGACAGCTCACATGTGTGTTGCATACAAGCAACCTGCGGTGGAATAGGCACCCTGTCCACATCAGGTAGGGTAGCTGCCTAATCCTTTGCAGGATTAACCTGGTCAACTGGATGGTTAACAGCACATACACCCTTGGGATACAACCTGTGTCCCTGTTGGATGGGACATCAGTGCTGCCTTGCATATGCATGTGCTAACATGTGGGCTAGGCATATGTATGCTAACGGTCCAGAGCCTAGTAACCTGAGATGGTACCAGGACTACCAGACAGGGCCTGACTGCTTTGACAGACTATGTTGTTATGTGTCCACAGACATCACTGGCATCAAGCGCTGGGTGTCCCCTATGGGCAATGTCACTGCAACATGTCATCCAGCCTACATCTGACAAATAAGTGAGTGCTACTACAGGTGCATGTGGACATTCCAGAAACATCTGGGGCACACAATAACAGAGAATGGTACATATTTAGTGTAGAGTGACCTCCTCATAGGTGTCTGACATATGTAGTTCCCAGTTGTTTGGAAAATAGGTACATGTGCCTGATAGATATAGACCCCCCTGCCAGACAAATGTGTATTCCCACACACCAGGTGGACAATACATGATGATTGTCCACAGAATTTGTGGAATGTGTCTGTGACATGCCAGATCTCAGGGGACACAGTAATGGTACATGAATTTCTGGTACTGTATCCATTCCCTTACATTGTATGCACTGCTGCTGAGCAAGAGCCAGCATCCCACCACTACTAGTACCTATAACTTTCTGTCCTGCTGCAGGGGATCACCAGTTATGCTAGCCATAGGTGTCCGGTATTCAGATACAGGTGTGGGGTACACACTGACCTAGCCAGAATATGACAGGAATGGTCAGGGAGACCTGGACATCTGTGAAATAATCCTATATGATACTGGCAGAGTGAGACGGACTCAAGGATGGTACATGATGTGATATGCCAGCTGTATCCACCAGTATGTACTGTCAGCGTGATGCCGCTGCACTAGCCCAGTAATGAAGGAGCCTCAATCCTCACTACTACCACCAGTGAGGGATGTACACAATGGAAGTATGACAAATCACATACAGTAAAGTACAATTACCCTTCAGAACACACAGAGATCAGAGTTAGTCTGTGGCGGGTTTCTCCCTCTCTCTCCAGATCCCCAATAAGACTCCCCACTGGCACAGCTATATGGTTAACATCTCAGCAGAGTGCCCAAGCAAAAAACATCGATCACTTTCTCTGTCTGACCTGTGCTTTGTGACTTTGCCCAAGTAGCTGACACATGCACTTTGACATTTGATTTATGAATCACACACCCACACACTCCTGGGAAAGGCTGGCACAGGTTTACCAGCTATGACCACTTTTGCACACAGTTAAAGGTAGTTCCAACTGCCACAATCCAGCTCTTTATCAGCTACTGTAAGGTCCTTACCAAAGGGTGATGTATCCTACTGTGTGATATGTCTATTAGCCAAATGGTAAGTGTGACCAAGACCGAGCCTATTGGCGTGGGCTATACAGTGTCACCAAATACAAATGCAAGTACACTAAGAGCTTACTTACTTCTATATAGACCAGACACAATTACAAGGTTTACCTATTTTTAATAATAACTAATAAAGGAACTAGACAATAGTCAATCAATATAGTAAATATAGAGTTCAGACTCACAGGGAATTATTTCAGACAACATTGCAGGACACTCTGAAATAATTACATCAAATATCTATGGTAATAGGTTCATAGGTTCATAGGATGATACTAGGCTATTGGTATGGAGGCCCTTATATGCCTAACCAAGACTTTTGCCTATGTTCCTTCAAATTCAGCACCTGTTTCCCCTGTCCAGTATGGACACGGGTGGGATCCCAGGGATGTATGTTCTGTTTCCCATACAGTCATCCAGGTTCCTCTTAAAGAGGCCTAGACAGGTACTCTGCATGACATGGAGGGACTCAATTCCACAGTTGGCTGAATCATTCTGACACAAATCTATCCCACAAACAAGTTCTATTCATGTCACAAACCAGGTTAAAGCTTTGCATGCAGGTTGCATGGTTTAGTTTGTCTTAAGGATATGCAGCAACTCTGTCAAGGCTGGGTTGGACCTGGCCTTGTATGCCAGACACAGGTCACCTCTGAGCAGGCTGTATGAGACTGAGTAGAGGGAAAGGGCCTTTAACCTATCTGCAAAGGATAGGTGTTTAACACCCAGGATTTCTCTGGTCAGGAACCTCTGTGGTCTCTCCAACCATTGCATGTGAATGGCAAGGTCCATGCCAAAGGGGGCATTGTAGTCAATAATGGGTCTGATAAAGGAAGAGTACAGGGATGTTATGACCTCTTTGTTCTTGGATAGCATACCCTGATTTATGTGTTGGGCCATGTATACAGCCTTCTGTATAATGGAGGCAATGTGGTGGTCAAAGGTCAGGTTGCTATCAACCTGGGTGACCATGTCCCTCACAACTGAATGCATGTTTAGTATGTTGTTATTAATGTCATAAGTATTGGGAATGACAATTCCCCTAAAGGGGATAATGATGCATTTCTTGGCATTAATTTTGAGGTCATGCTTCTGGCAGCAGTCATGATTTTGAGTAAGGCCTTCTTGAAGGATGTTCACATCACTAGGGGAATGTAAGACAGCACCCAGCTTGCAGTCATCTGCACACTTGCTCAGCCACAGACCACTGGCTGTGGCTTGTACTTCAAATAGGTATATGCCAAACAGTAGAGGCCCCAAGACTGATCCTTGAGGTACACTGCTTGTTACAGGTCTACTACTAGAGGTGGCTTCCCCTACTTTGAATGAGTGGGTTCTATCAGTGAGCCAGTTACCTACTCATCTGGTAACATATGGGCTGATACCTATCTGGGGGGGTTATGTATTATGCCCTTGTGTGGAATAGTGTCAAAGGCTTTGGCCAGGTCAAGGTAGGCACTGTGCACCGTCTTCCCCTTGTCTGTGGCTTTGGTGACTGTTTTGAAAAAAATCAACCATGTTTAACAGCCATGATCTCCCTTTGAGAAAACTAAACTGTGTGGGGTGCAGCATTTGGAGGTTGCCAATGTCCTTGTTTATAAAGTCGATGATAACACATTCCATGACTTTGAGAGCTGGGTAGTTAGGCTGATGGGTCTATAATTGCCTGGGTCAGTGGATGTTCCATCTTTGTGTCTAGGGGGATGACAGTGGCTGTCTTCCATACAGCTGGTATGAAGCCAGTGCTCAGGCTGTGGTTGAATAGGGTGTCTAATGGAGCTGAGAGCTCATGTCTGAGTTCATGTAGGATAGAGCCTGGGATGTTATCCTGTCCCATGGAGGCTGTATATGTTGCCTTTGAGAGAGCAGTGATGGCCTGATCCCTATATTTGAGGGGAAAGGGGCAGCTATTAGGCATGTCCTGATTTACTGATGGGGGACAGATGGATGACATTTTCACTGAATCTGTCAGTCAGCAGGTTTGCTATATCTACAGTATTTGTATATGTGGTGTCCTTGACCACCAGTTCTAAACAGATCTGGGTGCTACCTTTGAGATTATGGACATATGTGAAGAAGGCCTTATGATTGTCTCTAGTAGATGTGGCCAATTTGAACATGAAGTTTGCTTTGGAGGATTTCACTAGTGCTCTTATATGCTTGTTTAGGCTAAGGAGAGATTGCTTCCTATTGGGAACTTGCTCCTTCTTTCTCCTGGACTGCACTTTTTTTCTTTTGTTATAGAGTTTATTTATTGCAGATGTCCACCAGGCAGGTTTACTCTTCCTTGCAGAGGATGATTTAATCATGTCAGGTATTCCTGATTCCATACATCTCTATAAATGTTCATATATAAATTTGGCATAGTTTTGGATACTGGTGCCAGTTCCTAGAGAGGGGGAGGGGGCTGTGAAGCTGTTTATATCATCCCTCAGGAGGCTGTAATCAGCTTTGGATAAGTTGTTTTGTTTGACCCTAGCTAAAGAGGGGTTGCGGGAGATGGTGACTTCAAACATGACCACTTTATGGTCTGATCTTACAAGGGAGGATGATTCTGCAGGGATGCTCCAGTGATTACTCATGTTGATTAATGCCAAGTCCAAGATATTATCACCTCTAGTGGGGGTACTGACTCACTGTTCCAAAGCATTTGCTTTGAGAAAATCGAGAAATCTCAGGGCATTTGTGTTCTGGCATGAGTAGTATTTCCAGTCTATGTTTGGGTAGTTAAAGTCACACAGGATCAGGGTAAAGGGTTGACTCTTGATAGATTAAAAGAGGTCTAAATAGGCAGTTTGTGCATCTTGGGTCAGATTTGTGGGCCGATAGCTAGCTATGATTTATATAGGGGTCTTATCAATGGTTAACTGCACCTGGAGTGTCTCCTGTGCATCATACAGTTTGACCAGCCTGGAGGTGTGTATGTCTTTAATATATATTGAAACTCCACCTATTTACTACCCACAGTTTGGGGTCTGAATGTATGATAGGATGTGTAACTAGGTATGGCTGGGATGCTCTCCATAGCTTTAAACCAGGTTTCTGTGACTGCGGAGATGTCAGCATTTTCCATGTTTAAAACTGTTTGCAATGAGTGCAGTTTCATGTTTAGACTCCTTGCATTCAGCAGCATGACCTTTAATTTGGGTTTTGCTGCAATTGTTATATTGGTAATTTTAACCTCATCACTTTTCTGCCAGTATTCCCAACTGTGCAGTTTAAATAAGGCCATATTCCCACCCTTTGCCATCATTGGACCATTTTCAAAAATGCTGAGCAAAGCTGAGCAGTGCACAACCCACTAAGCTGAGTTGAGCAGTGCTTAAAGTGGCAAATACTGAGCAGTGCTTAGCAGTATGCAAATCCACTTAGCTGAGCTGAATATAGGACTTCATAGCAATGCTCATGCCAGCTAAGCAGAGATGAGCACTGCTAAGTACTGTTCAGACAGGTCCTGTTTAAGCATTGCTTAGTTTGGCTTAGCAGTGCTTAGCAAAACTGAGCTAAGGGCAAATGTTTCCATTTAATAAAGAAGTCAGAATTGAATATTAATTACTCATTACTGATACATTATTATTATTAAGTGTATATATTTTACTTAAGCAATAACTGACAACACTGGTGTGGTATATTAAGATTTACCCAGGGTTGGTGTGGTTTAATCATGAGGGTGTAGCCCGAGTGATTAAATAAAGGCAACTGTGGGTAAATCTTAATATACCACAACCACGGGGTTGATTATTGTTATTATACGATGACATTATTTAAGAAAAAATATTTACTTTTCTTAAATAAATGTTTTTGTATCCAAGTGCCATGCTGTCCTTCCATGTTTTTCCAGCATCCTGGGGCTTTTTCTGATGTACTGCACATGCGTATGGGACTTGCGTTCCCATGCATACCCAGTACATCAATGCTTTACAATGGAAATAGTGCAGAAAACAAGGTCTCCATTGCTCTATTTTTGTTTTCTATTTTTTTTTAAATATGCAAAAAATAAAATGTTGGAGAGTTTAGGGGTAGAAGAGAGACAGAATGGAGGAAATACAAGGAAAATCAGGTACATGTCTTTAGTTTTGAATAACATACCCAATTTTCCTAATATTTTCTCCATCCTGTCTCTTTGCTATGTCCAGAGTCCGGATTAAGGTTTTTTTTTTTGTTAAAAAAATAAATAAAATTACGGTATATAGCAATGGAATAGAGTTGGGGCAACCATACTTTTTTCCATTGGTATATGCTATGATTTACAACAGGCATGCTGATTGGACTGAACAATCAGCATTCTCTTTTTGGAATATCAGTGACCAGTCATTGTATAATTTACATGACCACCCTCTATGTGCTTTCATTACATTACCTTGGGGTGTGACTGTACTGTATGGGGCACTTGTGTTTAAATGAGGGTTTTCACCTTATATCTCCCCCCTGACAAATAGGCATGCTGATTGGGCTGAACAATCAGTGTTCTCTTTTTGGAATAGCAGCAACCAGTCATTGTATAATTTACATGACCTCCCCCTATGTGCTTTCATTACATTACCTTGGGGTGTGACTGTACTGTATGGGACACTTGTGTTTAAATGAGGGTTTTCACCTTATATCTCCCCTGACACTGGGAATTTGGACCAACTACACTACCCTGGTTGACAAATATTAATTACTACATCATTAAATAAAATAAAAAAAATATATAAAACTACTTTCCCATGTAAAAGCTGAATGGCCTGTCTTGGTATTCAAATCATGCTCCTACTACATGCTAAACCATGACTCTAACCACTAAGCTAATAGAGCTGTCCAAATTTTAGCTATACATTTATATATAGCTTCTTCTATAGCTGAAATGTGGACAATTTCAACTATAGAAGGAAAAAAATGGAGCTGTCCAAATTTCATGTATACATTTGTATATAGATTCTTCTTTATCTGAAATTTGGACATCTTTGTTAGCTTAATGCACTGCTGAGCAAGGTGATGCCCCCTGCAAACCCACTCAGCTATGCTTAAACTTTCAAGAAAAATAAGAACAAAAAATAAACATTCATTTTAATGTAAACTGTTAACCTCCACATTATTAGATAAGTGTCCTGGGACGCTTTCTTTCTTGTTTTAGTGCTATAAAGCACTTTTACAATGCAGGGGGTGTGTTACAGATACTGTGACACACCTTCTATATGATGGAGTTCACATTCCTAAGCCTCTCAACTGTACAGATTTTCAAATTATGTCCAGATTTGTGCCTCATATTCTTGGTCTGTTTGTCAGGGGAGTGTGTTTCCCTGGCAAATCAGTGACAAGTCATTAAAGACTGCAGTTAGAAAATATTGAGGGACATTTGAGTTTCACACATCATACTCTTCAGAAAATTCATGCTAATGCAAGACCTGTCATTCTATCAACTTTCTAAGTTTGTAAGGGCAATATTTAGAAACTGTTTTCTAGAATGTCCGGTTTTGTATTAGCATGCATTTTCTGAATGATACAAAGTCTGCAACTCAAATTACTTTATTATTTAGGGACTTCAGTTCTCAGTGATTTGCCAGTAAACCAGTAATTTTATGGGGAATAGACCAAAACTTTGAGGCAAACATCTGTACATTCTGTGAAAATCTGTACAGTTGAGAGGTATTTTCACTATGCAGGGGGTGTGTCACAATAACTGTCACATACCCCCTGCATTGCATTCAGTTCCCATTCATAATTTCAGTGTCCGCGGACACTGTTTTGTAATGTAAAGTGCCATATGGCACTTTCACAATGCAGAGTGTGTGTGACAGTACCTGTCATACACCCCCTGCATTGATTTCACTTGCCATTAATTATTTCAGTGTCCATGGACACTGTTTTATTTTGTAAAATGCTGTGCAGCACTTTGTCAGTGCAGGGGGCATGTTACAGATCTGCAGGCACTGTAACACACCCCCTAGCACTCATTCAGTATCCGTGTCTGCAGCTCCCTCTGAGTAGTATGCCTTCATTAATATGTAAGGTGCACTGCAGAGAGAGGGATGCGGACACAGACACCCTTCACTCCTTGTAGGAATAATGCTATTCCTTCATGGAGTTTACTGAATCCTGGGGCTTGTTTTATTGTTAATAGTTATTTGGTGACAACATTGAAATTCTTTTTGCTGTATTAATGGAATTTCTATATATCTTCTTATGTAATATTTTTATCAATTAATTGAATTAATAAATGTATTTAGCAAAAAAAAAAAAAAAAAGAAGAAAGAAAATAGTGAGTCTACAGAAAAAAAAACATATTTTTTTTTTAAAGAGAAGGTAGAAGAAAAAGAGGCTAGGGCAGGTGAAAAGGAAAAATCAAAAATGAACTTGGAAGGATTAAAGAATATCATTATAAGAAGGAAGCAGAGAAATACTGATGTTGACCACATGGCTCAAGCTGTGTAAACACAACGCCAGCTGGATGACCACTGTATGCTTACAAATGTAATAAACACTGAAAACAGAGGGATTAATAAGACTAACGGTGATTAAGATCATTCCTTTGTAACAACTGATAGAGGCGTGAAAAGTTGGAATTTCTTCAGATCTGGTTAGAAATTATGTTCTTTTAATTATTGAATCAGTTATTAGAGGAACGGATAATTAAATTTGCTGGAAATTAAATCTGATAATTAAATTAGCTGACAAGATAATGACCATAGAATAGTTCATGTGAGAAAGGCCTTAGAATGTATTTATGTAAGGAAGTCTGGATCTGTTTTTATTCATGTTGATACAAATTACTTCATATGCAATGACTGTCTGACAGCTGGCAGGGAAGTAGTGGTCTTAGCTACCTTAGCTTGTACACAAATTATATGCAGAAAGGAGAGTCAGGCCAGTGTGAATAAATCGATTTTTTGGGTGAATAGCTACATGAAAAACTGGCACATTTTAAAATACTGGAAATGTGTAGAGCATCCAAGTGTAATTTTAGGCACAGGTATGTTTAGACAGGATGGTGTGCACTTATCAAGACAAGGGAAGAGAAGTTGTGTAGTAGAATTGGAACATACTAGACATTATCTGTGTTCCTAAGGAAATGATTGCTACTTCATGTCAAGTTTTACCACTGTTGATGTACAGTGGCATTGTGGAGGGAATAAAGGTTAAATTGCTGCTAGATAATATTGCCAAACTAAAATCTAAACTAATGCACAGCAGATTAATAACAGACTAAGTGGAAGCAAAACAGTCACTATGTAAAACTAATTGGAGTGATGTTTTCAGTGGGAAAATGCAGTAGAAATGTGGCAAGTTTTGAAAGCGAAATTGACTACAAAAAAAAAAATGTTTAACATCAGGATCTAGGTACCTTCCATAAGAACAAAATACTTGATTAATGTGAAGAAATAGAATCTGTAAGTAATAACAAAAGGAGGTTGACCTATAACTTTTAAAACTGAAATAAGCCAGACAGAAAAACAGTCTGAGACAAAATCAAGAAAAATTTGAAGAAAATTCATGTAAAGATATTGATAATAGGAAACAATTTTATAGTATGAATTGATAAATTGTGTGTAGATTCTAAAATGTATTCTCTCAAACACAACAGATTATAGATATATTTACAAAATGTTAAGCAAAGTAGTTTATCTTCACAAAGTGTGTGTGTGTGTGTGTGTGTGTGTGTGTGTGTGTGTGTGTGTGTGTGTGTGTGTGTGTGTGTGTGTGTGTGTGTATGTGTGTGGTGTGTGTGTGTTTGTGGGGGGGGGGGGTTGTTCTAGTATCATCCAGGTGACTTCAAATACTGAAATTAAATTAGATTATACTGAAAAAAAACGATGCAAACTGGATCCAAACAAGAAAGCGTTGGTAATAAAGGCATGAAAAAACGTTAGCATGAACTTACTGTATCTGTTATTCACTAGGTCATTTTAGTATGGGGAGATTCCTCAAGATTGGTGGCATCCACTTGTTAAATCTGTCTTTAAAGGAAATGGTATTTGGTCCAACCCAAAGTCATACTGACCAATAAGTTTAGTTTCATGTTTTTGAAAGATAATGGAGAAGGTTATTTTGGATAGATTATTCTTTGAATTGGAAAGGCTGGGGCTTGAAACCATATATCAGCATGCACATACTGAAAATAGATCTATAACCACCTGTAATATGATAATATGTAACAATATAACACCACCTATAAATTAAAAAGTGTTCTGTGATATAATGAATATAGGCATAACTTCAGCATTTGACATGGTCATACACAAAACACAATTATCAATGGATGGCGGAGTGGGGCAGCAGTTTGCATTATCACCTCACAGCAAGAGGTTCTCCAGTTTGATTCTCTGCTGGGGTGCCTTCTGTGTGGAGTCTGCATGTCCTCCCTGAATTTGTGTAGGTTTCCTCAGGGAAATTTGGCTTTCTCCCATGGTACAAAGACATGCATCTGGAGAATTTCTCCCTGGGCCTCTGCTGAAAATTGGCTCATTCCAAGTCGGACTTGGAATATAGGATGCAGCATTTATTTATTTATAGCATCTTTTATACAGAAGAAGTACTGTGATTATGTTTTAATGAGTGTTTGACTATTATTGGAAGGTGTATAATTGATAGGTGGAGTTGTCTGATATATAAAGGCAACAATTTTATGTGTAAATTTTATCTGAAGAAGTCTTGAAACGAATGGCGATTCAGTTAAAGCATTAACTTTTTTTGCTGGCCTTTTAATAAATTGCTTATTTTTCACTGGACACACTGCTTCACAAGTGCTTTTGTATTTTATTAATGAATATGGCTAAAAGGGATGACATTGTTATAAAATAGGCTGGCAAAGGGGGTAAAATGGTAATAGTGAATACTGAAGATGACATAAAATTGATGTTACTTTTGTTACAGGATGAGAATACATTTAAGAAAATTACTATATTAAAAGTCAATAATATTATATACAAAGTAAAAGCTTTCTTACATGACCTTTTGATGGAATTTTCAATTTCACCAGATCTCTATAATTATTTATATGTAGCCCATCCAATAATCCTGTTGTGGATGGCCTACCAAAAGTACACAAGGATTGAATCACACCACTTATGAGGCCAATAGTATCAGGTAGCAGATGGGTTACTATTTATTTATTTATTTGTAGTTTGTTTTCCAAGATAGTCCATTGGGCTACAAGAAGCCCATTTTCAATGGAGTCCTGGGGAGAAAAGCTCCAGAGAAATACAAATACATAGCACAGAAAGATCACAAATCCATAATATACATTTCACTTAAATGTTAAATACATATTTTATATAGTACAAATCCATATTGCACAATTCAAATAGATGTTACATAATACAGAAATAAAAAAAAAGATTTTTATTAGGAAACTTACATCAGTTTAATTCAGTAAGTAGTAGTTTTCATTATTAGGGAATTAAAATGAGGCAATTTTTAGTCATTAGTCGAATATGGCCCAAGGGATGTAAGACTTTAGGAGGTAGTGACAGGCAGCAAAGTTTGGAAAGTTAGGAAGAAAGCATGGTAGAATTAGGTTGGATGAGAGCAAGAGAATTTCCATTGTGAAGGAAGGAGCGAGTGCAGTGAGGTTTTAAACAAGGAGAGACTGCTGGTGGTGTGGATGGGAGAAGGGAGAGAGTTCCAGAGGTGTGTAAGAGAGAAGACCATCAATTGATTCCCAGCAGGATGTGTTGGTTTATGTAATTTAATTAGGTTTTGTGAACTGGATCTTAGGAGTCTATCTGCTTTATGCATTTCAAAGGTATTTGCTAGGGAGGGGCAGAGAAATGGGTTATGAATGAGTTTGTGTGCTTCGATGAGCTGGGTATATGTGAGGACGTTTGGTAATTCTAGCCAACTTAGTTGGTGAAGGGAATTACAGTGGTGAGAAGAGGCTCTATGATCTGCAGCAAATTTGGGTATTTTGTTATAACAAGATGAGAGTTTTGTTTTGAGGGAAGATTGTAGGCTAGTTAGGACAGATGCACCATATAAAAGGGATGGGCTCAGGTATGTATTAGCTAATGTAATCCTGGTGGTGGGAAAGATAAAGTGACTGTGGCGGTAAAGCATACCTAATATTTTATGGGTTTTTTTATATATTTGCTTGTAGATGCTTATCAAATTTTAGTTGATTGTCAATTATAATTCCTAGTAATTTTGTGTCAGAGACTATTTCTAGGGAGGTGTTATTATTGCTGGTAATTATGAAGGATTTTTTGTCTAGGGAAGATGATTTGGATGCATTGAATAACATAAGTTTTGTTTTGGTTGCATTAAGGGCTAGATGGCTGTTGAGCATCCACTGTTCAGTGGAAGATAAGGTGGCTTGTGTTAGATTGTTAAGAGTTGTAATGGAAGAGGAGGAACATATTATAGTAGAATCATCAGCATATTGGATGAGACTGTAGTTAGGAATGGCATGGAAGAAATAATTTATGGATATTTTGAATAGTATGGGCCTAGAATGGAACCTTGGGGGACGCCTGTGGATGTATTAAGGAAGGGTGAAGTAGTTTTTTTCCATTTAACTGCTTGTTGCCTGTTTGTGAGATAGCTTGAGAACCACTGGATAGAGGAAGTGGATAGGTTAAGTTTAGAGAGTTTGGTAAGAAGGAGGTTGTGGGAAATAGTGTCAAATGCCTTAGAGCAGTCAAGGAAAAGAGTGGATACCAAGTGCCAGAGTCGCGGGCTTTGTTGATTGTTTCTAGGAAGGAGAGGAGAGCAGTGGAGGTACTATGACCTGGTCTAAAGCCATATTGTGTGGGGGTAAGAAGCTGATTATTGATGAGGTAGGGTAAGAGTTGTTGGTGTACACACTTTTCAAGTAGCTTAGAAATAGGGGATAGGATGGCAATAAGGTAAAAATTTGGGCTGTCATTATTATTGCCTCCTTTATGGAGATGAATAATAAAGGCCTTCTTCCAAAGCTGAGGGGCCTGGCTTTCTGAGATAGACCAATTAATTAGTATGTTGATAGGGAGAGCAATGGCTTCTGTGGCTACTTTTAGGAAGTAGGAGGGAATTTCATCAGGGGCATAGGAACCAGGTTTTAATTTTAGGAGAAGTTTTGTTATGGTGGATATAAAGATGGGATTGATAGAGAAAGGTGAAGGTTGGGGGCAAGGGATGCTATGGGAGGAAGGGATGGGAGTATGCTGCGGAGGGGTCATAGAGGTGTTGGTGAAGGATGATGTTAGCTTGCTTATGGACTTTATGAAGAAAGAGTTAAATTGGGTGGCCAAGTCCATGTCAGAGGCATCTGGCTTGGGGCAAGGGTTTTCTTTGTCCTAAGTTGAGGAGAGATGTATTTAGAAAAATAACTACATAGCTTATTGGTACATAGTAGAAGTCATATAAAAGACACAAATGATTTTCTAACTTCACTTCATTATTGGTCATGAGAAAATGATTTCAGGAATTTATTCTTGGTAACTTTAGATATAAAATCATTGTTTACAGTTATTCCCAGTGAAATAGGGATAGAGTATGTTGGAGAATTTCTATGTGCCCACAGTGAATTTTCAGTAACAAAAAATAATATGATTAGTCTATGTTTGAAATTAGGCTTTGTAACAATGTGTTTATGTTTAGAGATGAATTCTATCACCAATTATTAGGGGTAGCCATGGGAACCCCAGAAGCAAATAGTTACACTAACTTAGTACCTTCAAGATGGGAAAGGTTATTTGTTTATGATCATGATACGTTTTATAACACAGAATTAACCTTTTATAAAAGATCTGTGGATATTTTCCTCATATAGAAGGGAAATATTGACACATTACACAAATCTGTTGAATGTTTACAAAATACTACAGATTTTCTTTCTTTTGAACTGAAATTTTCAAGTGATGATGGGAATTTTCTGGATTTAAATGTCATATATGACAATGGTAGATTTAATACAGTTATACAGAGAAAGAATGTTCACACAACCAGATACATCCATGCAAGGAGTATGCACCCCAAACATATTTATACAAGTGTTGTAAAAAGTTAATTTATAAGAGTAAGTAGGCTAAATACAACTACTAAAGGTATTATTAACAAGCTGAATGCTATGATGGAGGACTTTGCACTTAAAGAATATGGTCCTGATTTTATAGATAATGGAGTGCCTTTTATAATGTCTGAAAGAGATAAGATTGGTAAACCTTATCTATTGAGAAATTAATTTGATGCTGTAAAGTCTACGAATAACCAAGACAGGTCTATTAGATACATCACAAAATTTAACAGGCGTACACCTCAAATAAAAGCTATCATACAAAAGAACTGGGCCATTCTTAAATCTAATAATTAAATCACTAAGTTAATTGATGACCAGATATGATTTACATAAAAAAGAGAGAAGAATTTAAAGCAATACTTGTGTTTTAAAGATATACATTTTTCAGAGAAAAAGACAGGAACAATTAGGGTTTATTATCAAATGTCACCGTAAAAAAGAATTCCTGTATGGGACATCAAAGGGAAGAGCAAAAGTTAAACTGTACATCCAGTCACAATGTTGAATCTGTTAAATGAATTCAGCAGATTCAACATTGTCGCCTAACAGAGCACGTGATGTCCATATAGAAGCTCAGGTAAGTGAAACTTATACACCTCATGTCATGTTTTTGCAGGGGGCAAGCCCCCCCCCCCCCCGCATCCCCACACCCCCTGCTAACTATATATTCCAACTCTGAGATCACTCTATAGTGAGGGAAGGGATGAATGTCCCAAACATCACTGTACCTCGATCTCTTTGCAGTAATTTGAATTCATATTAGTGAATGCATATTAGCATTCACTGATATGAACTTTCAAACATGTAATGTTCAGCAACATGGACAATTGAACATCTGTCTTTTGATTGTCCATCTTCAGAGCATCTCCATTCGGCTTTTTGATAGTAAACCATAAAACATTTACTGTACCATGTCATAACTGTATTTATTGTAAATTCATCATAGGTTCATAGGTGTGTACTAGGCTAATGACCCTTGGACCTTTACAAGCCTAGCCATAGGATTACCCTGGCATAGTGTCACCCGACCTGAGTTCCCAGTGCCTCTGTCGAGTAGAGCCACTGGAGTTATCCCCGGGGTGAATTTTCTGTTTCCCATCCACTCATCAAGATTTCTCTTGAAGAGGGTCAGCGAGGTGCTCTGCTTGACATGTATGGGTTCCATAGCATGGACAGTCTCTGGGTTATGAACCTGTCCCTCCAGCATGTTCTGTTAATTGTGGTAATGAGGTTGAGGTCTCTGGAGTGTGTGGTGTGGAGGGATTGGGATTTCTTTAGATGTAGCATTTCTAACAGAGCTGGGTCAGACATGGCTTTGCAAGTCAAGAGATTGCCTCTAAGTAGGTGATATGAGACAGAGAATAGTTGGAGTTTTTTGAGGCTGTCCATATAGGACAAGTATTTAAGGCCTAGGATCCTATTTGTGAGGTACTTTTGCGGCCTCTCCAGTTGTTGCAGGTGTCTAGTGAAGTACATGCCAAATGGGGCATTGAACTTGATGATTGGCCTAATGAGGGAAGAGTAGAGGGAGACAATGATCTCCTTCTTCCTGGATGCAAAACCCTTAATAATGAGCTATGCCACATAGAAGGACTTTCTGACCACAGTGGCAATGTGGTGATCAAAAGAGAGGTTGCTGTCAACCTGTGCTCCCAGATCTCTTATAACAGCTTCTGTGTTCAGTGGACTACCATCAATGTGGTAATTCATGGGAACCAGGTTTTTCTCAAAGGGGATGACGACACATTTTTTTGGCATTGAGCTTAAGGCCATGCTTCTGACACCAGTCATTGGTCTCCGTAAGACCATTCTATAGGATGTCAACATCACTTGGAGAGTTAATAATAGCTCCCAACTTCCACTGGCTGCAAACTTTGTCAGCCGGAGTCCCTTCGTGTTGGCCTGGACTTCAGAGAAGTAGATACCAAACAGGAGAGGACCTAAGACTGAACCCTGTGGGACTCCACTCATGACTAGTCAGCAGTCTGACTTGGAGTCAGCTATTTTCACACTACGGGTTCTATCTGTGAGCCAGTTTGCAACCCACCTAGTGATATAGGGGTTAATGCCTGGCGTAGTGAGTTTTTCTATGATTTCTAAGTGGGGAATGGTATCAAAAGCCTTGGCTAGATCACGGTAGGCTGTATGAACCACCTTGCCTTCATCCACAGCTCTGGTCACTGACTGAAAAAAGTTGACCAAGTTGAGCAGGCATGATCTACCCTTCACAAAACCAAACTGTGTGAGATCCAGAGTTTGGAGATTCCCTATAGACTTGTTTATTAGGTCCATGATGATGCATTCCATAGCTTTGCATATCAGACGCATCAGGCTAATGGGGTGATAGTTCCCAGGGTCTGTATCCGCTCCTCCTTTGTGGATAGAGATGACTATAGCAGTGCACCATTTGGTAGGGACAAAGCCTGAGGTGAGGCTGTGACTGAACAAGGCACACAGGTGAGGTGCCAGTTCACTCTGTAGCTCATGCAGAACACAACCAGGGATATTGTCAGGTCCCATAGGAGCTGTATTCCTGGCCTTGGACAGTGCTGTTTTAACCTGTGCAGCAATAATACTGGGTGCCTGGCAATCTACTGGTATTGTGATTGGTCCTTTGGAGGGGAGAGGGGTAAAATGGTCACTGAATCTGTTGACCAGTATACTTGCAATATCTGTTGGCTTGATATAGGAGGTACCATTGTGCAGTAGTTCAGAGCAAATCTGGGTATTGCCATGGACATTCTTTACATACCTATAGAAGGCCTTGTGGTTGTCTTTACTATCTGCTGCAATTCTGTTTTCATAGTTAGGTTTAGAGGATTTGATGAGGAATCTCAACTTTTTTTGAGGCAGATAAGGGAGTTTTTCCAGTCTTTGGACTTCACCTTATTCCACATCAGTTTCCTCCTCCTGTTGTACAGTTTGTTTATGGCAGGGCACCACCTGATTGGCTTCCTTTTTTTGGAGGAGAGTGGCTTGGTTCTATTGAGTATGGCGAGATCCATGCATTTGTGTACATGTTCATACAGTGCATTGGTGTATGATCCTGCAGTCACACAACTATTTTCCCTTTGCATGGGTGACGTGAAGTTAGCCACCTCTGTTTTTAGGAGCCCAAAGTTATCTTTGGGGAAGTTTTTCATGATGGTTACCTTTGCAGGGTGTGGGAGGGATGTGGATTTCCAAGGTGATTAGTTTGTGGTTGGATCTAACCATGGAGGAGCTGACTATTGGTGTAGAGCAATGATTGCCCATGTTAGTAATGACCAGGACAGGGATGTTGCTACTTCTAGTGGGGGAAAGAGCAAGCTGGTCCAGGGCATTGGAATTAATGAATTCTAGGAACCGTTGGACAAGTGTATTGGTACATGAGTAATTTACTCAGTTAATGAAGGAGTAGTTGAAGTTGCCTAGCAAGAGATTGTTAGGTTGGACCCTAATATTCTCCAGGGTGCTTAGGAATGTAGAGTGCGAGTCTCGCGACATGGTTGGGGATCTATAGCAGGCTATGACCTGAATCGCTGTCTTACCCAATGTTAGCTGCACCTAAAGTATCTCTGATGAGTTTTGTTGGGCTACCAGTCTGGAGGTGTGCACATCCTTTATGAATATGGAAACACTACCACCTTTGGAGCTTCAGTCCAAGTTCTGGGGCCGAAAGGTGTGGAATGAGTTATAGCCTGGTAGTGCAGGGGCGCTTTCTCCTGCTTTGAACCAGGTCTCTGTTACAGCACAGATGTCGATGTTCTCCATTTGAAGGAGTGCCTCGAGTGATTTTGGGATTTAAACTGCTAGCATTGTATCTAAAGAATTCATACATCCCGTAACACATCAGAAGCTTATTTTTAATGTCCCTGCTACCTGTACAATAGAAAATGTAGTTTATTTAGTGAACTGTGAAATATGCATCTCCTTCTATGTAGGAAAAAAACAATCAAAAGTTGAAAGAAAGAATTGCTTCACATTTGTTTGTAGTACATAGAACTGAGACTAATGCTATTTTTAAACAAGCTACAATTCATGGATTCATGGTAGTGAACATATTTTTAAATTTAGGGTACTACAAAGAATTAGTTTAAATAGAAGAGGGATGACTTGGTTAATAAGACTGAAGGTTGAAGTGTATAAATGGATCAAATATTTCAGGGTGGACCACCCACCTGGACTTAATAGCATGAATAGTAAAAAGCCATTGCTAAAAGAAAGACAGGCTTATGTAACCTGATATATGTATTATTATGTTTACATGATTTTGTACATTTTAAGTACTGTTTAAGTCTTACACAATATTCTTTCCTATATTAAAGTTTATATAAAAGTTTATATAAACTTTTTTTATATCAGAATGAAATATTTATATATGTCTATATTTAATTCTTACAGAATGATTTTTATGATAGGACTAACCTATTCGGTCCATGCAGTTTGCTTGTGGAAGGACCTTGAGGGTTCATTGGTGATGGTGGAACAGCAGAATGCATGGTTTTGTGGCTTGAGGGAGTCCCTGACTGAAAGAAAATGTTCACAAGTCCAGTTCCATTTCCAGGTGACCATTTGGTGTAACAATGGCACCTTGTACATTTTTGTAAGCAGTCAGGGATTGCAAAACTTCATCTAACACTATTCATCCCAGAAAGTGAAACTTGAAAATAGTATGTGCTTGTTGTGTACAAAGAAAGACTATAAATACACAATTAGTTCTTTCAACAGTCCCTGACTTCAGCTTGAAATTTTTCTGTCCCTCCTAAAACTGGTGATTATTTGGGAAGAAAAGTCACTGGAGTGCACTTAGTAGATAATGACAATGAATGGAATTATATACTGCTTTTACTTCATAAATATATGTTAATTCACATTCTGTTATTCTGTCCTTGTCAAGTTAACGGTACCAATTTAACTTCACAATTGTGGTTTAGAATTTTGCTATGCCCCTCCTTAAACTGGTGATTTTGGGATAAAAGCTGGTGGATTAAACAATTGGAGTTACAGAGAGCTGGAAGACACCTGCAAATAATGGCCATATATTGTGCATGAGCAGTGGGACACTAATGGTCATAGGGGAGGGGAATTGGCGGGCTTTTACTGTCGGGTCGCTGTTCATGAATTTGGAGTGCCACCTTCTGCAAAACAAAACAGGAAAGGGAAAGGGAAATGGAGAGGAAAAAGGGGAAAATATAAAGGAAGGGGAAAGGGGCAGTGGACTAGCATGTGTGATTTAATTGTGGTAATTGGCGGACAGCTGGTGTGATTGTCTGGTCATTTGTGGTTTCCACTTTGAGGTTTAACCTTGCAGTTTTAGTATACAAATTCATTATTTTAAATTATTTATGTTCCAGTGGTAAAACTTTATTTGCTTCACAATAATTTCCAACTGATGGAAACTAATCTGCAATACAGTATAGGATTTAACATTAAAAACTTAATGATTAAGAAGTTGCTTTTCTATTCATACTAAACTACTGTGTTTAACAGATGGTTACTCTCAGCAGAGTAATTTAAATTTATTTTCAGTTTAGCTTTTCATTGTAAAGTAACGCTACGCAGCATTTAGCTCTGCCAAATAACTCATATTAGTTTTATTTTATTGTGTGTGTGTGTGTGTGTGTGTGTGTGTGTGTGTGTGTGTGTGTGTGTGTGTGTGTGTTGTTTTATTTATAATACTCCAGTCTTTCACTTTTAGTAGGTATATTATTTATGTTCCTTATACTGACAGCACTGAGTACAAATCTACATTGCAGCCATTAGTTTAACAGTTCATGTTATACCATGTTCATTGAAAAAAAATTGTTTAGAGAAATAAATGTACTAACTATATTAAATAATATATGAACTATAGTCCAGTATGTCTGGGGATATAGGTTCTTGAGATTCTGATAGCACTTGTATTCAGACCTCTTAAATGTCTAAAATTTTGAAGAACATCTGGATTGCTGGCTCATATTTCTGGTCTGTTCCTATTTATTTTTATGATTTCTGGCAAACTCTAATGTCTGCTACTAATGACTGACTGCAATCCTGTGTGATTTACAGAAAAATCTAAAATATTATGAGGGTCAAGGCAAAAACATGAGGTGAAAATTGGGGACATTTGAGTGCTGTTTAAGTGTACACACACCCAGATTCTGAATCAAAAGCTTACCTCTGCATACAGGAAGAGTCTCCCTAAACTAGAAGCACTTCATGAAAACATACCCTACAGACTGTCCTGAGTGTGTAACCTATTGTGACCTGCAGCCAGCAATACTTGTGTGACAAAAGGGAAATACTGCCAGCCCAGCTTGCTGGAATTTTGTAAATAATTATGTCATTTGTGAATGTTAATATGATTTGTATGTAGGTGTGGCAGAGGGAGATGCTGCTGTCCAGCTATCTGGAGTTTTGTAAATAATTCTATGTCATTTGTGAATACTGATATGATTCATGCAGAAGTGTGTGTAAAGGTGTAAAGTGCTGAGCTAAAATGTAACCACAGAATGCCCTGCTGGCTTAGAATAGAAATGTATATAAACTAAACTATTGTAATTGTGTAAATGTATATGTTTTAACAGCAGAAACTAGAACATAGAGGCTTAACTTGCAAAACTTCAAGAAAATAAGTTGAAATTAAATTGTTTTACAATTGTGCTATAAAAGTTATCTCTCAGTTTCAGTTCAGTAACAGATGCAATGTCTAGAGCTAGAAGTTTTTACATTGCCTTGGAAGAGAAGTAATTAAGAGGTCTGAGATGCAGAAGTGTTTTATTGTTTTATTTCTTCCAGGATCTGCAAACATCTGAGAGATATGTATTTTTCGCAAGAAGATGTCAAATGCTACACTGGGGGGTTAGCTTGGGAACTAAAGTCAGTTGACAAAAAGTGATGTCATCCAATCTAACCCAGCAGTAATATTTGATATTAATTTGGGAACTCTCTCAGAGAGAGACTGAGCATCTGGCATTTTGTCTTTGACCTGGAAAAATCCACTCATCAACACCTTCTGCACTTCTGCCTGCATGTTGTTCTGTAAGTAAGTTTTTAGGGCATAGTAACTCTTTTAGATTCGAATAAGAATATAGTAAAGTATAGCTTAGATGTTTTCTTTATTTATTTGAGACTGTCCTGCAATGTTGTTTTAAATATTTCCTGTGATTTTGAACTCTGATGTAACTGATTACTTACTTAGTATTGTCTTGTTCTTTTACTGTTTATTATTAAATATATTTAAAACTATCTTTGTGGCTGATATTTGTGACACATATTTAAACTGTTAGGATACCTGCATATCTATATGGTGACACAGTACAGTCTACTTCTAAATAGCCTTGATCTTGGTCAGACTACCATTTGGATAATAGTAACATTACACAGTATGATTAGACACTCTTTGTTAAGGTCCTTATGTAGCTGATAAGGAGTTGGCTGATGGCAGTTGGATATACCTTATAGTTGGGGCAGAAGGGGGCATAGCTAATAAACCTGTGCCAGCCTTTCCCAGGTGTGTGTGTGTGTGTGTGTGTGTGTGTGTGTGTGTGTGTGTGTGTGTGTGTGTGTGTGTGTGTGTGTGTGTGTGTGTGTGTGTGTGTGTGTGTGTGTGCATGTGTGTGCTTGTGTGTGCGTGTGTGTGCGTGTGTGTGTGTGTGTGTATGTGTGTGAGTGTGTGTTTGTGTTTGTATATCAATCAAATCTCAAAGTGTGTGTGTGTATGTGTGTCAGCTACTTGGGCAGGGACATGAAGCACTAGTTAGACAGAGAGGGTTGTGGAGGTTTTGGCTTGGCCACTCAGCTGAGATCCACTGGCACAGCTATGGGGTTGAGAGTAATACGTTGTGTGGGCTGATTTAGCATTGTGTTTTTTTTTGAGCATTTTAATGGTATGACTTTTGTCAGGTGTATTGGGTTGTTTAAGGGATTTGCAATTGTTTACAGATGATGCAGGAAGTATTGGGATTGAGGACTTATTCTTGGGGGGAATGGCTTGTGGCTCATTGGACAGCAAGATGGAATGATGATTGGAGAAGTAATGTTGAATGTTTTGAGTTACTTCCAATTTGACTGATAGAGCCAGGTAACAGAGCAATACAGTGCACAGGTGTCCACAAAATCACTTTATTTGAGCACTTACGTCAACTGTAGAGTAAAAAGACTTCTTCAGAATAAGCATGATAACATTCAGAGCAGTTTAAACAGATAAAACCACATCACACCCTGTGACATCATTGAACTTCCCACCATACTTTTTTAAAGCAGCAACCACTCATAGACCCATTTTTTCACAAACACTACAACGTCTTCTTTAAAACATGCACAATTCTAATTTCATAAAATAGAAATTAGTAAATGTACAACTGACCTAAAATTGTTTAAAAAGTATTGGGCAGTGAAAATAATGTGAAACAGATATAGTGCATAAACATGTACTGTAAAACTGTCATGCATTGACCTCACATGTGAAAATACGCTTTTAATTTTAAATAACTAAAAATAGATACCATTTCATTAAGCCCTGGGGGTAAGTGGCATTACACCTAAATTGCCACATAAGCTCCCTGTATTCAAGGAGTAAATCCATCGGGCCCCCCCCCTCCCCTTATTACACACTTGTGTTAGGGCACTAAATTTAATCTGGTGTTCACGGAACTCCATCATGTGTTTCCACAGTGCATTTTTGATATTTTTCATTTTGATGTCATACCTATGTTGATAGATCCATTTATTAAGGCTGTTAATTGTTTTCCCTATGTAAAATTGTTGACACTGCTGGAAGATAGCCACATATATCACACATTTACTAGTACAATTTAGCCTTTGTTTAAGGAATACCCTTCCAGACCCCAACATATTTATTACTTTATTTTCTATAATATAAGGGCATTGTGTGCACCAGCCACATTTCCTGATGCAACCTTTCATCTTGCCTGAGGAACTTGTCTCTAGTAAATTCTTAATTGACTTGCCCCTTTTGTACACAATCAATGGTTTGTCACCCAACTTACTTTTATAGTGCTGGTCACAATCAAACAATACCCAGTTCTGGATGATTATGTCTTTTATTCTCCCATAAAGGGGATTAAATGATAGTACCAATGCAGCCTCAAATGGCTTTTCACTTCTAGACCCAGGACCATCTTCTGTCCCTCTCCTTTCTACCTGGGCTATTTTTTCTAACAGTGGGAAAACGTACCCTTCCAGCCTCTTATGTATCACCTCATTCAGTATAGGTTCCGTGAACTGTTTTGGGTACCCTTGTTTTATTAATATATCTTGTAATATGTTCACTTCATCCAAAAATGTCTGGTAGTCACTAATCATCCTAGCCAACCTAACCCCCTGCCCCTTCACCAAAGATCTCTTTTGGTGTAAGGGGTGCCCACTATTATAGTGCAAAAGGGAGTTAAAGTATGTTGGCTTCCAATATATGGAGGACGTAAATGTGTGCTTCTCCCTATCCTTAGCTATGGTGATATCAAGGAAGTGTATCCTCTCTTCATTGGTTTCCATTGTGAATTGCAAGAAACTTGTACTGGAATTTAAAAACTCAAAGAATTCCTGTAACTCATCATATCATATTTGCCATCCCCAGAAGGTAAGTATGTCATCAAGGTAATGGCCATAGAACTTACAGTGTCTAAAATGTCCAGACCTGAATACTAAGGACTTTTCCCACTGGGCAAGGACCACATTAGCGAATAAGGGGGTGCATGCCACCCGCATGGCCACACCTGAATTTTGCTTGAATAATTGACTTTCAAAAAGAATATAATTATTTTTGAGAATGACATCCATTATGGTCTTGTATATCAAGATTCTTGAGTGACTAATGTTAGTGTGTCCACATAGGAAGTCATAAAATGTCATAATGCCCTCCTCATGGGGGATCATAGTGAATAAATCCTTAATGTCTATTGTGGCCAAAATTAACTAATCAGAATATCGATTTTCCTCTATTTTCCTAAGACAGTCCCATGAATCTTTTAAAATATGGGAACAATTATTCATGACCCCTTTAAGGTTTAAGTCTATAAATTTCACCAATAAAATTGTTTTTGATGCTTTTGCATCAACTATAGGTTTTAGGAGGGAGTCTGTGATAGACATATGGATCTTGGGAATCCCAAATATCATGGGGGTCTGTGGATTATCCTGTTGCATAAAGTTCAACTCAGAAAGGGTGATCTGGTTGTCAAGTAGGAGGTCATTTAATGTGATATCAATATTCCTGTATGCAATATTTTGTTGGTTAACAGACACCTACTCGTATATTTCACTATATAAGTGAGTTAACATTTTCTCGCTGATCCATAGCTACCAGACCACCCCCCTTGTCAGGTTTCATAAGTTGAATACTTTTGTCCCCCATGATACTATGTAATTGATTTTCCTCTTCTCTAGATAGATTCAAAGAAAGGGAACCCCTCTGTTTTCCATAAGCCTGTCTAATCTGAGTAGCACATAAGCATTCAAATACTTGTAACATAGGATGCAGGGGAGGGTTGAAGGTGCTGTTTTTTTAGATATCTTAGAATGGCCAAATTGTATATTGGTGTCAAAATAAAGTCACAAATTTAATTTCCTGACAAAAACTTGTAAATTTAATAATGAGTTCTCTATGTTTGGTCTCCTGACTGGGACGAAGTTGAGCCCCTTTTGGAACAAGTCATCCCACTCTTGTGTAATTCCAGCAGTACTTAAGTTGAAAATGTTAAAATCTCCATGTGCATTTGCAATGACATAGTTATGGTTCATTTCTGCCCCCCATCTTCACTTACCATCTCGCTCCTGCTCCCCTCCCCCTCCCCCATTCTGGTCTCCCCCTCTGTGGATTGGAGCTCTGGTAATTGAAGTTGTCCATCCTCTGCCCATTGTGAAACCCCCCCCCCCCTGTTGTCTTTGGTTCAGAAGGCGTTGGAACCTCCTCAGAGGTTCCTCTAAAGGGGCCCCTTGGTCATGATTATTGCTAACTCTGCGACTTCAGTAGTTTCACTTTCAACAAAATCAGTGTTCACACCATCATCCACAACATGCCCCCAATTGCTATTAGGAAGGGGATATGCTGTCCCCCTTTCATATTCATCGCTGTCCCTGTTCAGTGTCTTTGCTTTCTTATTTTTAATTGCTAAAATCATTTTATCAATATTTACAAACACTGCTTGGTATTCATTAGCTTTGAAATAAAAACAGAGATCATTATTAATTCTGTCATTTAATACATTTACTTTTGTTTTAAGTACATCAATTCTTTTTTCATTTTCCCTTACCAAAAGTTCTAACAGTTCAGTCATGTCTGTTGAACATGGAAATAAGTTATTTGTGTAAATCCAACCCATTTACCAGGCCAGTGGGATATTTCCAAGATCGTAAACCTTTTGGGACTTGTTCCCTTCGTAGGCTTTCCTTTAGGTAACAATTTTCAGTCTGCAGCTTCCGCAGCTTTAAAACTTCATGTTCAAATATTTGTAATTGTTCGTCATGTCCCATAATTAGTACTGTGGTTAGACAGAGCAAAACTACTGTTAGTGCCTTCCTGTAACCATTCGTTGAAGCAAAAATGTGTAAGACCATCTTGTTGTTGACTACCACTCCTGCTGGCAGTACTAGGACCGCCTCTTAGTGTTCCAGAACCAACAGAAGCTTTGTTTTGTGTTGCTGCAATGAAAACCGGACTGCCTTGCCCGGGAGGAATCGAATTTGTAAGTACATCCATAGTGTCGACCGTAGCACTTGTGTTGCTGATCCCGAAAGTTGTCAGACCTGGAATAAGGGATTTACCAACCCCAGAAAATTGTTTGATCAACACTATACTGAGTGTTGCAAGGTTCCCTATTGATGTTGCCAACTCCTGAAAGGAACCTCCAGTGTTGGTGTCCACCCTTGCCTCTTGCTCTTACTCCATGACTTGAAAAACACAACAAACACCAAAACTGTAGAACCAAGTAATAGAGCAATACAGCGCACAGGTGTCCACAGAATCACTTTATTTGAATGCTTTCATCGGCTGTAGAGCCAAAAGACTTGTTCAGAATAAGCATGATAACATTCAAAGCAGTTTAAATAGATAAAACCACATCACATCCTGTGACATCATTGAACTTCCCACCATATTCTTTACAGCAGCAACCATGCATAGACCCATTTTTTTCACAAACAATACAACGTCTTCTTTAAGACATACAAAATTCTAGTTTCATAAAATAGAAATTAGTAAATGTACAACTGACCTAGAATTATTTAAAAAGCATTGGGCAGTGAAAATAATGTGCAAACAGACATAGTGCATAAACTTGTACTGTAAAACTGTCATGCATTGACCTCACATGTGAAAATCCACGTTTAATTTTAAATATCTAGAAATAGACACCATTTCATTAAGCCTTGGGTGGTAAGTGGCATTACACCTAAGTTGCCACATACCTGCCTGTATTCAAGGAGTAAATCCATCGGGCCCCCTCCCCTTATTACACACTTGTTCTAGAGCACTAAATTTAAACTGGTGTTCAGTGAACTCCATCATCTGTTTCCACAGCTCATTTTTGATGTTTTTCTTTTTGATGTCATACCTATGTTGATAGATCCATTTATTAAGGCTGTTAATTGTTTTCCCTATGTAAAATTGTTGACACTGCTGGCAGATGGAAACATATATCACAAATTTACTAGTACAATTTAGCCTTTGTTTAAGGAATACCCTTCCAAACCCCAAAATATTTATTAATTCATTTTCTATAATATAAGGGCATTGTGTGCACTGGCCACATTTCCTTTTATAGACTTAAACCTTAAAGGAGTCATGAATAATTGTTCCCATATTTTAAAAGATTCTTGGGACTGTCTTAGGAAAATAGAGGAAAATCTATATTCTGATCAGTTAATTTTGGCCATAATAGACATTAAGGATTTATTCACTGTGATCCCCCATGAGGAGGGCATTATGATATTGTATGACTTCCTTTGTGGACACACTAGCATTAGTCACTCAAGAATCTTGATGTACAGGGCCATAATGGACCTCATTCTCAAAAATAGTTATAATCTTTTTGAAAGTCAATTATTCAAGCAAAATTCAGATGTGGCCATGGGGGTGGCATGTGCCCCCTTATTCGCTAATGTGGTCCTTGCCCAGTGGGAAAAGTCCTTGGTGTTCAGGTCTGGACATTTTAGACACTGTAAGTTCTATGGCCGTTACCTTGATGACATACTTATCTTCTGGGACGGCACGTATGATGAATTACAGGAATTCTTTGAGTTTTTAAATTCCAGTACAAGTTTCTTGCAATTCAGAATGGAAATCAATGAAGAGAGGATACATTTCCTTGATATCACCATAGCTAAGGATAGGGAGAAGCAAACATTTACGTCCTCCATATATTGGAAGCCAACATACTGTAACTCCCTTTTGCACTATAATAGTGGGCACCCGTTACACCAAAAGAGATCTTTGGTGAAGGGGCAGGGGGTTAGGTTGGCTAGGATGATTAGTGACTACCAGACATTTTTGGATGAAGTGACCATAAAACAAGTTATGTTAATAAAGTGAGGGTACCCGAAACAGTTCACAGAACCTATACTGAATGAGGTGATAAATAAGAGGCTGGATGGGTACTTTTTCCCACTGTTAGAAAAAATAGCCCAGGTAGAAAGGAGAGGGACAGACAATGAACCTGGGTCTAGAAATGAAAAGCCATTTGAGGCTGCACTGGTACTATCATTTAATCCCCTTTATGGGAGAATAAAAGACATAATTAACCAGAACTGAGTATTGTTTGATTGTGACCAGCACTATAAAAGTAAGTTGGGTGACAACCCATTGATTGTGTACAAAAGGGACAAGTCAACTAAGAGTTTACTAGAAACAAGTTCCTCAGGCGAGATGAAAGGTTGCATGAGGAAATGTGGCTGGTGCACACAATGCCCTTATATTATAGAAAATGAAGTAATAAATATTTTGGGGTATGGAAGAGTATTCCTTAAACAAAGGCTCAATTGTACTAGTAAATGAGTGCAAACTAGGCAAAACAGATAAACCAATAAAAACAAACAGCAGGCAACCTTGAGTCCGGAAAGCAGGCTTAAAAGGCAGAAAGCACAAAACCAAATCTCCTTTAACGCAAAATTTTAATATTCCAAGCGTGCCGCGTGATCAATGTCACAGCTTCATCAGAAGGAAAACAGTTAACAGTTAAAAAGCATTCATTTATGTATAAAACAACCAGGAAATGACACAAATCCATTTCCTAGACGCTTCAATTAATTAATCAACTTAAATTCATAAAATTGCATAAAAATAAATATATAACTTATACGTAATGTATAAATAATATATAGGCAATGTATAAGCAATATATGAATATAAAGCCACAAGTCAGCAGTATTTAAAAAACTTGTGCACAACAAATAAATAAAAAATCTTAAACATAAAATAAATAAATCTTATAGAATAAGTAAAATATACATACACAACTAATAGTCATAGCATGGCAGTCACCTCAAGTAACTCTTAAGTTTTAGAATACAAGAAATATTACAAACTTAAGGAGAGAGTGTACCAACACACCTATGCAATAAAAAAAACACTTTTGGAAAACGCCTTAGCTAAGCATGTTAACATCAACCCTGGCCATAATTTTAGTTTTATGGGCATTGATCAGGTTGCTCCATCAATTCGGGGAGGTCCATCTTCAATTTTGCTTGAAAATGTAGAACTAGTGTGGCAGTTAAATTTAGATGCATTCAGACCACCTGGTCTGAATGAAAATTGTAATATTTCTTGTATTCTAAAACTTAAGAGTTACTTGAGGTGACTGCCATGCTATGACTATTAGTTTTGTATGTATATTTTACTTATTCTATAAGATTTATTTATTTTATGTTTAAGATTTTTTATTTATTTGTTGTGCACAAGTTTTTTAAATACTGCTGACTTGTGGCTTTATATTCATATATTGCTTATACATTGCTTATTTGCTATTTATACATTACGTATAAGTTATATATTTATTTTTATGCAATTTTATGAATTTAAGTTGATTAACTAATTGAAGCGTCTAGGAAATGGATTTGTGTCATTTCCTGGTTGTTTTATACATAAATGAATGCTTTTTAACTGTTAACTGTTTTCCTTCTGATGAAGCTGTGACATTGGTCACGGCGAAAACGCTCTACGCTTGGAATATTAAAATTTTGCGTTAAAGGAGATTTGGTTTTGTGCTTTCTGCCTTTTAAGCCTGCTTTCCGGACTCAAGGTTGCCTGCTGTTTGTTTTTATTGGTTTATCTGTTTTGCCTAGTTTGCATTCGTTTTCATGGATGCAGGTACTCCTGTCAGTCCGGTTAGCCCGAACCTGTTTGGGACAGTTAATCAGCAAAAAAGCCACAATGAAGTGGACTTACTTTCCCTGTTAGCTTCAATTTCTCAAAAAATTGAAGCGTTACATGCACGCATGGACGTTATAGAACAGCGTCCTTTTTCTACTCCTGCTGGGACTTTGAACAGCCTACCACGACGGGAAGTGATTTCCACTTCTGAAGGGAGTGTTTCCTCCCTTCCAGCAGCTCAACCATTTTTGGGTTTGCCTTCCTGTAGTCAAAATCAGACTAATGCACCTTCGCTATCCACTGCCAACAAGCCGGGAACAAACAGAGGCATTTTACCGGCTTCATCTTTCCAACCGGCTGAGAACGCAGCTGGTACTAGCTATGCTTCAGTAACTACGGGAGCTAACCATCACGGACGTCAACTTCTTGGTTCTAACCCGACGAGAGTGCAAGAGGCACTTACAGAAGAGGAACATCTGCCATTAGCAGCTTGGATAAAAAAAGACAATCCGTTTACCTTTCTTACTTCTGCAACTGATTGTACTAGTGCAAATAACTTACCGAGTTCTTCCACTGATTCCTATTCCATCAACGAACGCCTTAAGGTATTTGATTCGAAGTTGCTTAGATTAAAAAAACTCCAGTTGGAAGCTTCTTACTTTAGGCAATGTATTCAAGAGAATTTAATTCCGAAAGGCTTACGGAATTGTTTTAAGCCTTCAGGACTGTTGATTGATAATACTTATTTGCTTGAACTTAAATGTTTATTCCAAGAGCAAGGTTTGCAGTTGTTAAATTTGATTGTTAAACATTATGATACTAACATTTTGTTGCTTATTACTGAAATCAATATGCTTGATGAAGAAATTAAATCTGATTTAGTTTTCTTACAATTTAAATACGACTATGATCGTATTTTTGCTAGTATAGACACCTTACTAGTTAAGTTAAAAACAAATAAAAACAAGAAACTAGTGAGGGACAGGATAGCCTACCAGACAGATAAGGCTTACCCTAATTTGCAACACCATAGGTCAGCTAGTTCTCCCACATGTACCAATGAACCCTCCACCCTTTTGGAAGAAGAATTTGCCCCTGATTCTGAAGGAAATGTAGAACAACATGGTACTCAACTGACTCAGGGTGTGAGAAGAAGCAATAGGATTAAGGGTTCTCTTAATGGGTTCAACAATAATAATAAAAAAACCAATGTGAATGCTGGCCAATCTAATCAAGGTTTGGATGTTGTTTCTAAAGGGAATGGTTTTTTAGGGCAGCAACGGCAGAAAAGGGGAACCAACTTGAATCGGAGGAATTAGCTATAGATATAGTTACATTTCCTGCATCTAGTAACCCTATATCGATGCCTATATTACACACTAACAACAAAAAAGATTTTACAATTTACAACTTTTCATCCTTAGAACTTGATTCTGACCTTATTGAACTTCTAGCGTTGGGTTACACCTTTGTTCCGAGTTCATATGGAAGTATAGCAAAGGTCCTTATGGATTTAAAGTGCTTTACCCGAAAGTTAAATCTGAGGTTACTATTTAATAATGAACCCATGAATATTGTAAATAAACTTAGACTTCCTAGTGTGTTTAATCCACCTATTCAGCCTAATCTGCTTCTTTTTGAACAGATGTGTGAGATTGACATCAGACACATTTTTGCTACTCAGAAGAGAAACAGAAATATTGATAATTTGAATATTTCTGTACAACAACGTCAATGGCTAAATAATTTAAGGTCCCTACCGGTCAGATTTTTAAAACCTGACAAAGGTGGTGGTCTCGTGGTCTTCGATGACTACCAATACAAAGAAAGAATGTTGCAGGTACTTGATTCAATAGCTTATGAGGCTTCCTCTCTTAATGAGGTTAACATCTCACATGGGCGCATTCGGGGTTATTTTCGTGATCTTTTTTTAGCAGGTAAGATAGATTTGGATACGTACAATTATATTGATATTGTACCTCCAAAATTACCTGTAATGTTCGGATTACCGAAAATACACAAAGATCAAAATAACCCCCCTATGAGAGCTTTAATTGATGGTAGGTCATCTATGACCTACCCATGCTCTAAATTAATTGATAACATCTTGTCAAAATATGTAAAGAAGATCTCCACTATCTGTAAAGACTCGTGGTCTTTTTTGCAAGATATTAATAGTATTAGGTTTAATGTTCATTGGAACTTTTTGACAATTGATGTTATCGATCTATATACATCCATCCCCCACAATGAGGCGGTCGAATGGATTGAACTGTTACTTAAAGACCTTGATGCACCCCACACAGAGATTGAAGTTGTTACCGAACTTTTAGGTATAGTTCTTTCTAGCAACTTCTTTACATTTGACCAACATTTTTATTTACAAAAGTGTGGGGTAGCCATGGGCTCGCCTTGTGGGGCGAGCTTGGCTAATTTATTCGTAGCCTTTTGGGAAAAGCATTTTTTAATGTCTAACCAGAACTTGGTGAAGAATGTTAAGTACTACACCAGGTTTTTGGATGACATTTTTATCCTGTTCAATGGCAGCGAAGAAGAGGCGAAAATTTTTGTTGATGCATTAAACAGCACTACCGAATTTTTAAAGTTTACATTCAATTTCTCAAGTATTGAAGCTAATTATTTGGATGTTAGACTAGTGAAGGATGTTAATAAAGAAGTTTACTTTTCTAGGATTTATAGAAAGCTGACTTATTGCAATTCCTTCCTGCACTACAGTAGTTCCCATCCAAAAAAAAGTCCATCGTTAAAGGTCAGCTGGTTCGTGCAGGAAGGATGTGTACTACACTGGATGACTTTAGAAATGAATGTCAGTTTCTAAAAGAACTATTTTTGAACCGAGGTTACCCAGTTTCACTGGTTAATGACCTCATTGATGAGGTCAATTCAAAACGATTAAGCGGTTTTTACAAACCTCTACTTGACCAGGTCAACCCCGCTTTGGGATCTATAAATGATGAAATTGTTATTCAGGATGAATTAAGTGACAGGTTAGAACAAAGGAGGAATTTTTCTTTGAGTTTTATTACTCAATACAATTTAAATTCCACTGACATTTGGGCCTCTATTTTAAAGAATTGGCCCTTAGTAATTAACTCTCCTAATTTGATTGACAAGTTAGGAGCACGTCCTTTTGTCACCTATAAAAGAGGAAGTAACCTTAAGGAACTACTTCAGCTCAATTCTAATGCTACTGACTTTACCAGGCTTAAGGGGTCATTTAAATGTGGTTTCTGCAACATGTGTAGATTTATGAGATCAGGCAGCTCCTTCAAAATAAGGAATTCCAAGTTCCCTATTCATCATAAGATATCTTGTGATTCGAAATCGGTAGTTTATCTTGCCCAGTGCAATTGCTGTCCATCTTTTTATATTGGAAAGACTAACCGTAAACTAAAGGAGAGAGTGTACCAACACACCTATGCAATAAAAAAAAACACTTTTGGAAAACGCCTTAGCTAAGCATGTTAACATCAACCCTGGCCATAATTTTAGTTTTATGGGCATTGATCAGGTTGCTCCATCAATTCGGGGAGGTCCATCTTCAATTTTGCTTGAAAATGTAGAACTAGCGTGGCAGTTAAATTTAGATGCATTCAGACCACCTGGTCTGAATGAAAATTGTAATATATCTTGTATTCTAAAACTTAAGAGTTACTTGAGGTGACTGCCATGCTATGACCATAAGTATTGTATGCATATTTTACTTATTTTACTTATCTTATAAGATTTATTTATTTATATTTAAGATTTTTTATTTATTTGTTGTGCACAAGTTTTTTAAATACTGCTGACTTGTGGCTTTATATTCATATATTGCTTATACATTGCTTATTTACTATTTATACATTACGTATAAGTTATATATTTATTTTTATGCAATTTTATGAATTTAAGTTGATTAATTAATTGAAGCGTCTAGGAAATGGATTTGTGTCATTTCCTGGTTGTTTTATACATAAATGAATGCTTTTTAACTGTTAACTGTTTTCCTTCTGATGAAGCTGTGACATTGGTCACGGCGAAAACGCTCTACGCTTGGAATATTAAAATTTTGCGTTAAAGGAGATTTGGTTTTGTGCTTTCTGCCTTTTAAGCCTGCTTTCCGGACTCAAGGTTGCCTGCTGTTTGTTTGTACTAGTAAATGAGTGATATATGTGGCTATCTTCCAGCAGTGTCAACAATTTTACATAGGGAAAACAATTAACAGCCTTAATAAATGGATCTATCAACATAGGTATGACATCAAAAAGAAAAACATCAAAAATGCACTGTGGAAGCATGATGGAGTTCACTGAACACCAGTTTAAATTTAGTGCCCTAGAACAAGTGTGTAGTAAGGGGAGGGGGGGGGGCCCGATGGATTTACTCCATGAATGCAGGGAGCTTATGTGGCAACTTAAGTGTAATTCCACTTACCCCCCTGGACTTAATGAAATGGTGTCTATTTCTAGCTATTTAAAATTAAAAGGGGATTTTCACATGTGAGGTCAGTGCATGACAGGTTTACAATACAAGTTTATGCACTATGTCTGTTTGCACATCATTTTCACTGCCCAATGCTTTTTAAATAATTCTAGGTCAGTTGTACATTTACTAATTTCTATTTTATGAAATTAGAATTTTGTATGTTTTAAAGAAGACATTGTTGTATTGTTTGTGAAAAAAATGGGTCTATGCATGGTTGCTGCTTTAAAAATATGGTGGGAAGTTCAATAATGTCACAGGATGTGATGTGGTTTTATCTATTTAAACTGCTTTGAATGTTATCATGCTTTTTCTGAAGAAGTCTTTTGGCTCTACAGCCGATGAAAGCACTCAAATAAAGTGATTTTGTGGACACCTGTGCGCTGTATTGCTCTATTACTAGGTTCTACCGTTTTTGCTGTTTGTTGTTGTGTTTTACAATTTGACTGGTGTTGAAGGTCTAGCAGTTGAAATTGTGGGGGAAAAGAGTTAATTTTCATTTGGTCAATGTGGCAGTGGTACAAGTGCTGGTGTTGACAGACAAAATTTGTCAGGTTTGCTTGAAATGATCAGATGCTTGGTACAGGAATCCTGGGCAGCTTTTAAAAGGAAGCCATATGTGAGGGCATTACACAATTTTGTTAAATTAGTGTTGCACTGCCTGAGGAGGAAGGAGTTTGATAGGAAGCAGTGTGGTTGAAATATTTGGTTCAGGCTTGGGAACATGGTAAGGCTATTCATTCGGTCAAGGTGGGCTTAAATGCAATTACTATAGTTACATGACTTTACTAAATCTTGGACAGTGGTTCCTATGTTGATGTGTTGGGGTAGAGTTGATGATGTGAGGACTGACAGATGACTGAGATATTTATAGGATAGAGTATTGGAATGTTAATGAAAGGTATCCAGTTTGGTTCAGAGAGGATGGAGTGCACCTGATTGATTTTGGTTTGGACCTCTTTAATGTATACTTAGGTTTGTATTGGAGGGTTTGATGAAGGAGTTGGAGTGAATGAGGGGGAACAGCCTTTGTCAAGATGATTTGCAGAGAAGAGGGGCAGACTTGTCCACTTCTGTTCCCCCTCTGGTGTTGGATGATAAATTTAATGAGTTGGGGAATGAAAGTGAGCTATGGTATGCTGCTTGATAAGTAAAAGCAAGTGAGCGGAGGTGAGGTTGCTGCTTGTTAAGTAAAAGTAAATGAGTGGAGGTGAGGATGCTGCATATTTGGTTAGGGTGAGCAAGGTTATGCTGCCTTAGTAAATGGTTATATGGATGTTCGTGCTGTGATCAATAAATTAAAATATTCAATAAAGTAATGTTTATTGAAGTTTAATAAAGGTTGTAAAATGTAATTTGGTGTGGTGTATTTATAGAAGGGGACGGGAACAATTGCATTTATTGGAAAAGTATTGCAGTTTAATCTGATCATAATACACTTCAATATATCTTTAGGGAACCTTTGCATAACTCTTCCAAACATTTTCAAAGAAAATTGTCACATAGAAGGATGACCTATTTGTAAGGTGGAAGAATGGGAGCTTATACTCAGCATGTACTTAAAAAAATGCAAAGAAGATCTCATAGAAAATGCTCTATATGCATTACACATTGTGTCACAGCAGTTCTTGATGACAGAGAAATTTCAAGTGCTGAAAGTCAACACAAAAGATCACTTACAACTACAAGAACAGACTGGCTGGAAGAAATCAATCAGAAGTATGTGTTCTATAATAATACTATTTAGGTAAAGTTTTTTTGTAAGGAATTATGTAGGGTTGGCAGTGGAAGCGATAGGGTTAGGGTTAGGGTTAACACGCACATGAGTAAGTTGGTACTCGTGTGTCAACCCTAACTTTATCCCTCCAGCTACCACTTATCTCTAGCTCTGCACATTACCTTATGAAAACTCATTTCCCTAACAGTATCAATATTAATTCAAAGTACATCTGAAGGTTCTGCTAGCGCTTATTTATTTATTTGGATCTTAACAGAAAAGGAATGCCTCTGATGTTCTTTTTCATTCAATTTACAGGTTCACAGTTGTTTGCTTTTGATATGTGTTAATTTTGCTATTTATTTTTGATGTTTTTTGTGCATGACTCTTGGTACAGATTGAAATAACAGACAGACAGATAAATATCAGATATATTAATATATATACTTTACCTACAAGATGTCAAAGATATCTTTCTAAGCTCAGTTTTACAGAAAATTAAATATAGAAAATGATGAGCCAAAGTCTCTTAAAAAACAGAAATAAATCTTTTTCTTTTTTCTTTTCATTTTTGTTGCAGGTCTAAGCCCAACCATACACTCTCCCTGAAATTCTATATACCATTTCCATGGTCACACACATACATACTCTAGAGAAAAGGGGGAAAAACCCTGAAAAGTTCACTACCAGTTCACATACTATACATTGATTGCAGTGAAACTATCACAGTAAAAAAATATTTAAAAACAGTCATCCAAAAACACAGCAGTGACTCATTGCATAACACACACACACACAAATATATATATATATATATATATATATATATATATATATATATATATATATATATATATATATGCGTGTGTGTGTGTGTGTGTGTGTGTGTGTGTATGTGTCTGTGTACAGCAGGGTGTGTGAGATGCAGTCTCCCACATGGGGAGTGCAGGGGACTTGCCTCCTGCAGAAAAAATATTTTTATTTTTTTTATGTTTGATCATTTTAGATTCAATTTAAAATGTTGTTTTGATGTTCAGCAATTCAAATGTTTGTTGTCTGATATATTCAGAAATGTATATATATATATATATATATATATATACACACACACACACACACACACACACACACACATGTACATATGTGAGTTCCTGTGTATGTGATTGAAGCACAAAACAACTAACTATAGAAAAAAGCATTTAAAAACTATTTTATGCAGGGAGTGACCCCCCCCCCACACACACACACACACACTTTTCTGCTAATTTCATATATATATATATATATATATATATATATATAGATATATAGATATATATATATATATATATATATATATATATGGAACAAGGAGGTGTGTGTTGCTGTGGACTGTCACAGAACAGTGTGCAAGTATAGTAATTTGGAAAAAACAATAATATTTAATTAAAAAAATATATACAAAAAATGTCTCACAGTGTCTCCAGTAGTGTATCCATACACCCACAGTAATCCACTTCTAAAAGTGATGCTTGGAAAAACATGTATCAAACCAAATTAATAAAAACAAGTTTAATGCCAGAAAAACTATAGAAATGTAATGGTTAAGTGTTTTCATCTGTGTAAGTATTATGAGACTTCATAAGAACCATATAATACAAGACTCACGGATTTAAATAACCCATCACGTGTATCTTCCCCCAATCAGAGAAGCTTATTAAAGAGATCTACACCATCAAAATGACATCCTAATAAATCAGTTGTGAAACCATTGTTATTCAAATCATACATGTTGAAAATATCACTGTTTTATAGAAATTATAAAAACAACTGTTGAATAAAAAATATAAAAACAGATAAAAATACAGGGAAATATTTATACTTGTATTTATTTTATTTTATATTTTGTTAGCCCTCAACTTAAGTATCGGAGCAATGGAAACTTGGTCATTAAGACCTAATCCATATGTGCATCCAAACATAATTGCCATATCAGTTCTATATATTCCATTTTGATTTCCCAGGATCCACCTCTAAAATCGTATGAGACAACTTCCAATAAACCAAAAAAGAATTCTGAAGCTTTACATTCCAAAATTAGTTTGAATAGTGCATTGTTCATGTTGTTTTTTGATATAGCATGGACATGCTTGTAAATTATTTTCCTAAATTGCCTCTCAGTGTTCCCTACATAGAATTTAGAGGATTCTTTGCAAATTGATATGTACACCACCCCTTTGGTAACACAATTTCTAGATGTTAAAAATACTTTATGTGGAAAAATGTCAAAAGTGATGGCAAGTCAGTCCAAGACGTAGTGACACACATGACCCACATTTTCTAGTACCCCCAACCATGCGTGTTTTATGACAAATGGGCTGCTTGAGGAGGTTTCTTATAGTTCTTAGCTGCTTTGCAAACAAAATTGGGTTTCCTCACCCAGTACTTTAAAGACCTCATAGTTGACTTTTAATATACTCCAATTGTTAAGAATAATGCCCTTAGTTTTCTTGGAAAAGGTGTTGAATGTTATAACTAAGGAGTTGCTAAACCTGTTACTCTCCTGGTTATTGTATACCACAATTTCACCTTCAATTCATTGTTCAGTACCCAAAAGGGGTTTATATGTACTACCCAAACCATTGACCACTACCCTCTGAATGTTATTTAAAAAAAGTAAAATGGTAGTTTTTGTCCTGAAACATTTCAAACATCTTGTCCACTTCAGATAAAAATATATCAAAATCAGACCACATTCTTGCTGCCCTGACTACTTGCCCCTTTTAAAGTATTTTTCTTGCAATAATATAGGTAGCAACTGTGAAAATCCAAATAGCTGTTGGAAAAAGATGCTGTGGGATTCATGAACATTATTTTTCCACGCAGGAGCAGTGTAGCCACTCCTGCATGGAATATGGCTGCCGAGCGATCCAGGAAAGTGCTATTTTGATGTGCATGAGTGAGCCAACACTGTTCCTGCATGGAAACCCATGCAGGATGCCAATTACCTCATTTGCTGGGTACAAAACATGCAAATAAGGTGAATTAGTGATCCAGGAAGCAGGCAGGTAACCATGCAGGAACAGTGTAAGGTGCAGAAATTTCTGCAAAAATGAAAATGGAGCCATGACAGCTCCAATAAAACCATGTACCCTAATCTGTAGGCATGCCAAAGGCCAAATAAATGGCCATTGGCATTGAAAACCTTTTAATTTTTATAAAAATAAAAGTTTATCTTATTGTCGCCGATCTTGGCCATTGAAGCATAGGACAAAGCTGCGCAAATAGGATTGTGGGGGAAATAAAAAATAGTGAAAATTAAATTTTAAGGGAAACCTGCATTTTGCCATTATACGATATGGCAAGCAGAATCAAAACAATGGTAGGGAACAGCGGTTGCTAAGGGGGAAGGCTCATGTATAGTGCAGTAACTAGAGATTAAGACAGTGGGGTATGTTAATGAGGGAACTTATATTGAATCACAACATTCTTCTAAGTGTCACACTGCACCTAACTGTGTAGGTGCTCTAACACTATCATGTAGGCAGGAGGAGCAACTAACATAAAAAGGGGGCGTGTTATGCTTGCAGTAAGCACACTGGAGCTCCGTTGCCCAGGTTTGCGCTTAGCTAAGCACAACTAAGCGAGGGGGTGTGTCTGAGGCTGTATAGTCTTATTCCATGAACTGAGGAGCATGTTCGTGACCAGGGGAGGGCCATTTCTTGCTATTTACACTAGCAAAACAGGTTTGTGCAGCTCACCCCAGGGCTTAAACAGGAAGGGTATAGGAAAAACAAAGGAAATAGCAGAACAAGGCAAATGCAGTAAAATCAGCAATATGGGAGTCTGCAACTTATAATGGGCTATTGAAAGCACTCAATAATACAGCTGGCAGGTGTCTGCATAGTTGAAAATGGGAGGAGATGTAAAAAAAAGAAATAAAGGGCAACAGCACCATAAAGAAAAAATGAAGTAGAAATCACTAATATGGGATTCTTGCAACTCACAATGGGGCATGCAAAGCACACAATAATACAACTGGCAGGTGGCTGCATAGCTGAAAATGGGAGGAGATGTAAGTAAAATGTAAGTAAAAATGAATTAAAAAAGGGCAACAGCAGAATAAAGGCAATCATGCACAAATTACCACTAAAGCCTCTAACACTCACAGTGGCCAAATCAAAGCCATGTGTAACATAAGTGGCATCTAGAATGTATCATAGTCAGCCAATCATACAGGCACCATCTGCAGTGCAACAGTATAATGTATGAAAACACCTTACAGTCTGTTTTTTCCCACAAACTCTGCACAACTGGTGTATACATGTGGGGGAATTTTAACTGGAAAAATGTTAGGGGCTGCCATTGCTTTGATACATCAGTGTGTGCTAGAGGCTGATGGCAGAGAGGAGGATAATGCTGACAAATGCCACAAACCAAGGAGGTGGAGAAGAGTGTTCAAACCTAAGGTAACATACCAGGGGCTACATGATCTGGAGATAGTAGAGCGCTACAGGGTGGACAGAGACATACTTCAGCAAATCATCGAGCTGTGCAGGCCTCAACTCAGAGCTAGAACCAACAGAGGGGAACCCATCCCAGTGGATACCAAGGTATGTGTAGCCTTAAGAATTCTAGCTACAGGTACTTTCCAAAGACCTACTTTGTAAATCATGGGGGTCTCACAGGCATCTGCATCCAGGGTACTCCACCAGTTCCTGGATGCCATGCTACCATACACCTGTGAGCACATTTACTTCCCCAACACCCACGAGGAGAGGACCAGCAATATGCATCTATTCCACCATGTAGCAGAATACCCAGAGGTACTGGGTGCCATAGACTGCATGCATATCCACATCAAAGCACCACCCATTGAACAGGGTAGGGTCGACATAGACTGCAAGGGCTTCCCCTCCATGAACTGCCAGATTGTGTGCAATTTCCAGGGCATTATCATGAATGTGTGTGCTGACAGCCCTAGAAGCTATCATGACTCCCACATCTGGCATTCATCACAGCTGTACCAGGCATCTGCCAGTAGGGGCATCCCGTATGGCCATCTGGTGGAGGATGCTGGCTATGCACTGGAGCCATGGATGATAACACCCATCAGAAATGCACACACACCCACACAAGAACACCATAATGAGGCACACGCACAAACCAGGATCATTATAGAGCATGTGTTTGGGATGCTCAAGTCACGGTTCTGCTGCCTTGACATATCTGGTGATCCCTTGCAGTACTCTCCAGCCACATGTGCACACATGTTCATAGTTTGTGCCATGCTACACAATATGATCCTGTGGAAACAGTTGCAGCAAGAACAGCACAGGGAAGGGCCACATAGCCCACCACCATTGCCTAGGTCCCCACAGGCACAGAGGGACTTACAGGAAGAGGCCCCTAAGCCTGCTCCTGTAGGTAAACGGAGGCATGCCCAGTATGCTCACACCTTGGCAAAGAGGCAATGCATAGCACACACACTGAAACTGTAGGGACCCCGGGGACTGACACCTTTCTCCGACTTAAACCAACTAGATATTAAAACAAACTTCAAAAAACAAAAAAAGATGATGATAGTTCCAACAAACACGTTTATTGTTAGCGCTTTCATCTACTACAATCAGGAAACATCTTCAGACTTCTCTCTGACTTGCACACACAGTAAAATGGATTTCACAAACATTACTTTACCTGTAACTTACCATGTATAGACAGCGTACTGTGTGCATCCAACACAGGTGGCTCTCAAACACTATCCTCACAACTGTGGCAAGCACAAGGTAAGTCAGTCTTCTTAACAATAAATGAATGGAATAGTATGTTTTTCTAGCATATCTGTGGTAATGCTGCATGCATGTGAGGGAATGGAGTGGCCTACTGGGATAGCAGCACACAACTGATAGCTATGTGGGACACCAGGAAATGTCTGACCAAAACTGGCCTCCACACACTATGCAGTAGTACCCAAGGTGGCAAATCCCACTGCAGTATATGTGTGGGGACAACTAACTGGGGTCATAGGTCACAGGTATAAATGTTAGGGTGGGGGTCCCATAACAACCCCTCACAACCTCCTACAGACTCACACAGTGATAGAACAGCAGGACCCACATTTGCAGTAAGGCTATGAAGGGTAAAAAGTCTGAAACTCAAATGTATGCCAGTACAATCTGACCTGAGCTCTTTACTGATATGCCTCCAGTCCCCAAGACAGGGCACAATAGTATGGTAAATGGAACCAAAATGTAAAGCAAATATCAGCACAGTCTGTGCAAATGTGTACAGTTGACAGGTCTGCACCCCCGATATATCCACACAAATGCAGTAACATATATGTTTGCATGGAAATAGCAGCATAGCACACATTGACAGTGCTATACCAATACACATGAAAAATGTTGCCTGTTTGCAATATGCAGGGGTCAATGAGCTATGTGTATGTGTGGTTAATACTGTCTGGCCGTCTTGTACTGCCCTAGGTACAGTGCTGCCTTTGACAGGGCCATTTGCAGATAACTGGAGTGCCAGCTGTTATGCATATCAGTGACACCCACTGCTCTGACACTGACATACCTGGAAGTCACAGTGCTTATGTGGACTATAATACACATATTACTGACATCTTGAAAGATGAGTAGCAGAGGTGCCAAGGCTTTTGTGAATATAAGTGCTTTGTGGTACTGTTGCCAGTGGTCATTTTCAATAATCCTTTTTCTTATGTTTGCTTTTACAAATAATGGACATGCCTGCACAGTTGAATGCACTCTGTACCCACACCCATAACTCCCAACCTCTGACAGCAAGACATCTGGACAATGACAGAAATAAAAGTGGAACAAAGTCACAATAATAGGATTGTGCTGTAAATATCACCCTTACATATTGATAAGTTGGTAGGGTGAGGGGTTTGCAGTAGTGGGAATTGTCTGAAGGGTATGTATTCTGAAACAGTAATGTCTGTATTATTTTGTAACATCACACTTCAATTATATGTTACTAACTTGCCATAAAAAAATAAATTTAAATAGAAAGGATGAAACCTCAAGCCAAACACCTGGACAACCTGCCAAAAATGTACAAGTCAGAGGTATGTACACACAAGGATATGACATCTCAGGTTAGAAAGACATCACACAAGCAGGAGATCCTCAGCATGTATATCACCAGGTTGCTGGACTGTTTACACAGCTGTGTGTCATTACTACACTGGCTTCAGCCACACCTCACAAATGGCCTTGTTGGGTAAGAATTTACATAGCTGCACTCATAATATTGGTCTATGCATCATACAACTAGTACTCCTCTAGTAAAGCACTGTGATGATCTGAGGATGTCTGACACTAGGTAATGACACAGTACATTGCAGTTTCAGAATACAGATATGCCAGAAAATGTCTGCTGATCAAAACAAGTACCCTGAGGAAAGTCCTGTGTACTCCTAAGAGGTATGGCTGTAGCACACAAAACCCTGGACTGGAGTACAGCTATCTCTGGAAGGGAGTCCCACCCTAACTATAGAAGGTCACTTTAGGCATGCTCTCTACACTTAGAAAATCACAGGACATGTTGAAACCTACATCGGAATATATGACTGTATTGTGTATAGATGCCCGTGCATAACTACAGCTATGAACACCTCAACTGCCCCCCCACACACACACATACACACACACACACCCACACACACCCACACACACCCACACACACACACCCACACACACACACACACACACACACACACACACACACACACACACACACACACACACACACACACACACACACATCAGACAGGATTACCCTCAGCTAGCTGTAGGTGGCCCATATGTGATATATCTGCATCTGCTGGGTGAGATACACGCACATATATATGGGCAACAGATAACATATATCAAGCATACACACACACATAGATGTGGGGAACTGAGAGACAGACAGTGATACAGCGAGAGAGACACAGGGGGACACAGACAGAGTGAGTCACACACACGGATACCCTGAATGGCATACAGCAATGTCTTGCTGTGGACAGTGGCATACCAGTTGTAAACAGTTGCATGTGCCAGTATAAGAGGTGAGCCCCATTGTGTAACAGTACTGAGGTTGAGTTTATAATATCACATCACCTGCCTGTGTGTGTGTCTCCATAGGTCCAAGTATTAGGAGACTCTTCCCACTCAGTACACTTCACATTGCCCTACTTCACAAGATCTACTGCTTTCATTCACCTTAGAAGTACCATGGGACACTGATCACCCCTATATGCTCTGCAGCACATGCAATAACTGTGTAACACTATAGAACACTGTAGAAATAATTAGGTAGAGAGGGGTTATAATCTTAATACTGGCAAGTGTGTGTGACAGTTGTGTATTTGGGAGTGTGTGCGTTTTTGTTTGTAGGTGAAACAGTTTTAGGCCATTCCCACCCACACCACTTCCCAGTGCCCCACTTTATCAGTCCTGCTGATGTCATTCCCCTTATCAGCATCTTTGGCCAATTGTCAGCCCAGTAAGCTCTGTAGCATATGTGATAACTGTGTAACACTATAGTACAAATAACTAGATAGGCATGGAGTCTACTCTCAGATCTAGAAAATGTGTGCGTGGGTGTGTAAGTGTGTGTGTTTGTAGGAAGAAGTATTTTGATAAGTTACCCACCCACTGGCCTACTGTATGAGTCATGCCAATGTCACTCCCCTTATAGGTTCATAGGTGTGTAGTAGGCTAATGGCCCTGGAGCCGTTGCAAGCCTAGCCCATAGAAGTGCCCTGCCATTTTGCCACCCGATGTTAGTTCCCAGTGCCTCCATCAAGTAGATCCACTGGAGTGATCCATGGGGTGAACTTTCTATTACCCATCCACTCATCAAGATCACTCTGGAACAGGGTCATCTAGGTTCTTTGCTTGACATGTATGGGAAGTCTATTCCAGGGTATGTGCAGTCTCTGAGTGAGGAACCTGTCCCTCCAGCATGTTGTGTTGATTGTGATAATGAGATCGAGGTCCCTGCAGTGTGCGGTAGAGAGAGATTGGGATGTCTTTAGATGTACCATTTGTAAAAAAAAACTGGGTCAGACATAGCTTTGCAAGTCAAGCAGAGAGTGCCTCTAAGTAGATGATATGAGACAGAGAATAGCTGGAGTATTTTGAGTCTGTCTGTGTAGGACATATGTTTAATGCCTAAGATCCACATTGTGAGGTACTTCTCTGGCCTCTCCAGCTGTCTCAGGTGTCTAGTGAGGTACATGCCAAATGGGCCATTATACTTGATGATTGGTCTAATGAGAGAAGAGTAAATAGAGACAATGACCTCTTTCTTCCTGGATGCAAAACCCTTGGTAATGACATGTGCCACATAGAAGGATTTCCTGACCACAGTGGCACTGCAATGGCTAAAGGAGAGGCTGCTATCAACCTGTGTCCCCAGATGTCTTATAATTTCTACAGTGTTCAGTGGGCTCCTATCAATGTGGTACTTAGTGGGAACTGAGATTTTATCAAAGGGGCTGATGATGCATCTTTTGGTGTTAAGCTTCAGTCAGTGGTCTCAGTGAGGCCTTTCTGTAGGATATTTGCATAATTTGTGGAGTTAATGATGGCTCCCAGCTTGCAATTGTCTGTGAACTTGGTCAGCCAGAGTTCCTTTGTGTTGTCCTGGACTCCTGAGAAGTAGATGCTGAACAGGAAAGTACCCAGGAGTGATCACTGTGGGACTCCACTTGTGACTGGCAGGCAGTCTGACTTGGAGCTCACTACTTTCACACTGTGTGTTTTATCTGTGAGCCAATTTGCAACCCCCCCAGTGATATAGGGGTTGATGCCTAGTTTGGTGGGTTCATTAATAATTCCTGACTGAGGAATGTTATCAAGAGCCTTGGCTAGATTGATGTGGGCTGCATGCAGTGCCTTACTGTTATACACAGCCCTGGTGACTGACTCAAAGAATGCAACCAGGTTGAGCAGGCATGATCTACCTTTCACAAAGCCAAACTGTGTGGGGTCCAGAGTTAGGAGATTACCTATATGTTTGTTGCTCAGGTCCCTGATGATGCGCTCCATAGCTGTACACATCAGACTCATCGGGCTAATAGACTGATAATTCCCAGGGTCTGTAGATGCCACACCTTTATGGAGAGGGATGACTGTATCAGTGCATCATTTGGGAGGGACAAGGCCTGAGGTGAGGCTGTGACTGAATAGGGAACACAAATGTGGTGCCAGGTATCTTTGTAGTTCATGTAGAACACAGCCAGGGATAATTTTGGGTCCCATGGAAGCTGTATTCTTGCCCGTGGACAATGCAGGTGTAATCTGGGCAGCAGTAATCCTGGGTGCCTCGCAGTCTTCTGGCATTCTGATTGTTCTACTAAGGGGGGGGTAAAGCTGGCACTGAATGTGTTGGCAAGAATGTTGGCAATATCTGTTGGCTCAGTATAGGAGGGAGCATTGTGCAGTAACTCAGAGTACTTCTGGGTATTGGTGTGGAGGTTCTTGATATGACTATCAAAGGATTTGCAATTGTTGTGTCTGCTGCAATTCTGTCATCATAGCTGGCTTTAGATGATTTCATGAGTGATCTCAAGTTGTTGTTGAGGGTAATAAGGGGGTTTTACCACTCTTGGGACTCCGCCTTTTTCTGCAACAGTTTTGTACAGGTAATTAATGGCAGGGGACTACCAGATTGGCCTCCAATCTTTGGAGGAGAGTGCCATGGTTCTGTTGGGTATGGCTAGTTCCATGAATTGATGTACATGTTTGTACAGTGCATTTGTGTATGATTTGGCAGTCATGCAGGTATTTTCCATTGGTATGGGTGCTGTGAAGTTAGTCACCTCTGTTTGTATGAGTCCAAAGTCAGCTTTGGACACGTTTTTCAAGGTGCTTACCTTTGTGGGGGTTGGGGGTGAGATGTGGATTTGCATGGTGAGTACTCTATGTTGGATCTGACCAGGAAGGGATTGACTACTGTTGTCAAGCAGCAGTCCCATATGTTAGTAATCAATACAGGTCAAGGATGTTATTTCCTCTACTGGGTGTCAGAATGAGCTGGTCCAGGGCATTGGGACTGATGCATTCCAGGAAACATTTGGACAGTGTATTGGTGCTTGAGTATCTTTCCCAGTTGATGGAGGGATAGTTGAACTCTCCTAGTATGAGAATGTTGGGTTGGACCTTGATAGATTCCAGGGTGTTGAAGAATGTGTATCGAGAGTCTAGGGACATGGATAGGGACCTATAGCAGTCTATGACCTGGATTGTACTATTACCCAATGTCAGTTGTACCTGAAGTATCTCAGATGCATTATGCTGGTATACATCTTGAGATGTAGATGTCTAGTGTGGAGCAGCATGACCCTCAGATCGCATATATGTATAGCTGTTATGGTGGTAATTTGATTGGGAACACAGCATAAAAGGCACTATAGGGGTGGCAAGACACTCAGTCAGTACCTGGAAACCCAGGGGTGAAAGATGCAGGCCATCACTGGCAAGCCATTGCAGTCTGTCAATCATGTTATCCCAAGCAAACAGATACTGGATCCCATGAGAGTAACACCCAGCATTTAAGCCGGTTGTTGAAGTCAATCATTTGTTGTTTGCACTGCGGTATCATTCTGGGTGACAGTAGTATACTGCTCGGGGCTACTGTCATACCTGCCTGGCCCACATATTCTGAGAGCTTCACCATGTCTCTTTTCATGTAGTCTAGGAAGGTGCATTTCAGGTCATTCATACACAGATGGCAATGACAGAATGATACTTGTAGTTCTTGTGGAGTGACCTGACTGGGTGTATTATGTGTTGGATTCCGACACCTGATAGACAGCTGACTGTTACCTCCTCCATGTTCAACCTAGTGAATGGGACATCTGTGTGCCTCACTATCGAGTCACCTATGATTACTGTATCAGGCAAGGTGGTTAGCCTTGGGGGCTTAGGTTGAGGGGCACACTGTGTAGATGAGATATGTGTCCTGTGGTTTGTGCTGTGTTGTGGTGGTCGAGTGGGTGTCTGTCTTGGTGGTCTCTGCTGTTTGGGTAAATGTCTGTTGAGTGCCTCTGTGAAGGTAGGTGTGTGGTTTTTGTTTTATGTCGGAGCTGTGATAGTGGGTGTTCTGGAGGGGTAGCCATTCCATGTGGTGTGTTGCAGGTGTTGACCCTTCTCCTCTTGACCAGCTAGTCCAGTCTTCACTGGAGCATGCATATCTTCCACTTTGGTGATATAGGGGTAACTCTCACAAGTCTGAGTGTTGGGAGTGTAGAGGAGAGGGAAGTCTGTGTACATGAGGCAGTTGCAACAGTGCCTCAGAATGCCCAAGTGCACAAGGTTAATGGGCAAAAGCACAGAGAACTGCACTTTAATCATGCCAGGAGGGGTGATCATAACTACTAAGTACTGGAGCTAATTCCATGAGGAATGATTACAGCTGATGGCTTTCAGGTGTGCTAGAATAATTGATAAAAAATCCTGTTGAAGTGCAAAGCTATTAGGCTCTTTGAAGTGCAGGAGAAAAAGAACTAGCAAGATCTAAGGGAAAAACTGAAGGCAGACTTTCTGGCACCTGTAATAGTTTACCTCAGCTGTGCAGTTATCAGCACCTTTGACCAGTTTTTAGCCCATTAAAGGAAAACTCCACCTTCGACCTCAAAAAACATATTTGTTTCATTGTATCTTTGTTTTTGAGCCATTCTAATGCCTCAAAATCACCCCAAGTGCTTCCTTTACAATTTTGTGTTTCTTTCAAAATGGCGGATAATGGGCCCTGCCCTGGTAACGTGATCTTGTTTTCTTGCTTTCATTCCTTATTCCAAGAATACATTTCAAGTCCTCTTTATATGACTCATGCTAGACATAAGGCAGTGGTGCTGTTTTCTCATGCCATTAAGATAGAATGGCAAGACTGTGAAGCACTGTCTTCTAAACACACCTTCTGTAACAGAGCTGTCTCAACGTTTACCTGACTGAGTCTCATTTATGTGTCTGTCAGAGCTTGTTCTATGCTATAAATAGCTGTTAGCTACTTGCAACAAAAGAAACTATATAATTAACAGGTTTTTGTAAGAGGAGTCTTTTATAGTCTTAAAAGATCTGACAAACCCTCACCCACACTCTCATGCTGAGGTGTGAAAACTCTCACTGCAATAAATGAGCCTTGCTCTACATTTACAAGTGACAAGTAATAGAACACTAAACTTAGTCTGTCTGCTACTTCCCAGTGCCTCCAGTGGGCAGTTTGTCTCTCTCATCAATTATGCAGACTTAAAATGTGCTTTGTTAGTTCCACAATTATTTTTGTCATGTTCACCCTCCTTTTTTTCTATTTCATATGTATTTATACTTTGATAACCAGGAAAGTGAACTGGTCCCAGGACCCTTTTGAGAAACAACTTGGGCTACACTGGCAAAGATAATAACAATTATTAAATGCACTTAGCAATACAAAGAAAAAAATACTGACATAAAGGCACTGACCAACATTACATGTGCAACACATAGCCAATGTGTGACACTGACCAAGTAAATTATTGAACAACATTTACTAGAATGTATGCATTAATAATGCTTAACTATAGCATGTTGTTTATTATAAATAATTAATTGTATACACACATATTGCGCGCATGCACACACACACACACACACACACACACACACACACACACACACACACACACACACACACATAGTGTTTGTGCGCGTGCGCGTGTGCGCATGTATGTGTTTCTGTATATGTGTATGTGTATAAAGTACATGTGCATAAAAGTGTGTGTGTGTGTGTGTGTGTGTGTGTGTGTGTGTGTGTGTGTGCATTTAAACACAGTTAAGTACTTCTGATTTCCTTTTCTTAGTGTTTTAATGCAAGGGCACATAGTAAATGTAAGTTAAAGTAAATTCAGCTGTATATTATGGTTGGACTCTAACAATGTAAGGACTGACTCAAAGTCAGTGGGAATCTATTACAATGGATTTGCATGTACCAGATATGCATTCCCCTCTGGCAGGATGTCACAAAAAAGCATAAAATACTTTTTTTATGAACAGTACCAGTGCACCTAGTTGAAAGAGTTTCCAGCTGACTCTCTTTCTGCAGTTCTGGCCTGTGTGGTGGTGGGGGGGGGGCTTGAAAATGGTAAATGCATTGATCCTTTGCAAGAAAAATATTTTCTGACTTTACTCTAAATGTCACAGAAATCTTTGATACTACATTCAAGTTATCTTAACATATAAACTATTATAAATAACATTTAAAGCACAGCATTTCAATACTGTGTTGCTGCTTAAGTAAATTTGTCAAAAGAGTTGACAATTGCCTTTAAACCCATGACTTATCAATTTCATTTGTTTTGTTATGAAAGGGGAGTGTTAAGTTCTTCTCCCCTCTACAATAAAAACAATGGAAAATAGTTCCACAGCTTTCTGTCTTTTTGTATATCAGCTGCTGTGTTCCTCACATTAGTAAGATTAATTGCCCATCTAAGATTGACAGCAGCACCTGACAGGGCAAACTACAGATTTAACTGTGTCTATGATATGTCATGCAGGTGGAGATGAATTTATCTGCAAAGTATGTGAGAAGTTGAGTTTAAAAAAAATAGGTGGGCTTTCCCTTCCTTTGACTCCAATACAAGTAAATAAAAGTTTTAACAAGTACAAGCAGGTTACTGGTACTTACACGATGCTGGAACCATACTTTAGGGAGAGAAAAAAACTAACGATTGAGTTAAATTGTATGTGAGGGTGGAGTTTTCCTTTAAGCTCTGTAGCACGTGCGATAACTGTGTAACACTATAGTACAAATAACTAGATAGGCAGGGGTTTTAATCTCAATACTGGCAACTGTTACTGCAGTGTGTGTGTGTGTGTGTGTGTGTGTGTGTGTGTGTGTGTGTGTGTGTGTGTGTGTGTGTGTGTGTGTGTGTGAGTGTGTGTGCTTGTGTAAGAACCATATACTGTGTGGGTTATGCCATTTTGAGTTGTGTTCCACCCTGTAAACTTCCCATCACCCTACTTTGCTAGATCTGCTGATGTCATTCACCTTAGAAGTACTTTGGGAGGAAGTGAAAGCATATAAGCTCTGTGGTGCATCTGATAACTGTGTAACACTATACTAGAAATAACTAGATAGATAGGGGTTCTGATCTCAATACTGGCAACAGTTTTTGTGTATGTGTGTGTCTTTGGGTAAAGATCATATTCTGTTTGGCTGATGACATTTTGATGTCTGTACCATCCACACCTGAATACCACCTCCTGATGGCATTACTTTATATAGCATGGTAATGACATCTGCCTCACATGCAGTATGTTAAACCATTGTTCAGGCCATACCAGTCCTCTTTACAGATGTCTATGGAATATACAGATGTTTGCAACCTATATGTGGTCTGTGTCCTTTAACAATACCTATGTATGTGATATTGTTGCCAAATCAGCCACAGTGAGTGTAGTGACACCCATGTCAGCATCAGGCATCATACCTGGTTGAAACAGCATGCTGATACAATGTCTGCTATACTATCACTTGCCCAGGTTTGTAGGAGCAATCATGACTCCACATCCTATTTCTGGTGGGTTATCTCACTATCCATGAAGGTATTCAAAACATTACATGTTGTAACAGGTAGCTTGTTATGTCCCATGCATATAATCTATGTGGGGCATGTCATGTGTATGTAGTAGTATAGTACATCATGGTGGAAAAGTAGATCTACTAATCTGTCTATTGCCAACTGTGTTGTGTTACTATGTGCACATCCCCTGTGTCAGTCCTTACTGTGTGCATGCAAAGGATATACCATTTTGTCTCCCTGCTCCACTCGGTGAACACAGAAATACATACCACAAACCTGTCATTCACAGTATCACGCATGCCCTCAACAGCATCAGGGTTGAGTGCATAGGAAAGAAATGGCAGGGCCAACAGGTGTTGACAGGTGAATCTGTTGCAGTTAATGTAATGGCTACGCTTGTGAGGGACCTGCTGACAGTACTGCAGTAACATGTTCTGCATGTATGAGCCTGTGGTACTATGCAACACTGAGCTGACATGTCTGAAGGCTACCTGTCTTTGACAAGGGATATGTATGCAAGGTCACACTGTCTGACAACTGTGTCCCTCACACACTGTTGCATGCATACACACCTGGTACATGTACATATAAAGCTGTACCTTGCCTATGACACAGTCAGTGTATTCACACTCTGCCATACTCCTTTTTGGGAATGTCTGCAGGGCCACAGTCTGCAGACACACAGACACCTAGAACACAAACAGAATACAGCATGTCAGACAACATTCAGTCAGTGGTACTAACAGCAATAATGCATCCTGGCTAATAAGGTACATACACCTGTATGTGTACCCATAACAAATGCAAGCAGACAGCACCTTACATAGTATTACGTAGCTATACTGTACTATATTCACCCTGTGCATCAGACCCCATTAGCATGTCCGTGCATCAATGGGATGGATGACAGGGATGTGGCACAGGTATCATGATATGCACAGGGTTTGGAGTGGGTTTGCCAGAGGCCTAGGCTGGGCCATATGGTTGACATCATGTGTGTGTGTTTGGAGGGGTATCCAATAGATGGGCTGTGGAGAGGTTCTGTGTGTGTCTGGAGGTGACCTGCCTGTGATACAGATGTGTGCGTGTATGTATGCAAACAGTCATGTGGCTGCCCAACACAGGAGTATGTTGGACAGCTGTGGACAGTACATGGCAGGGTGTCCAGTTCACCGTCTCTGGCCAGGGACACAGGAACTGGTCCTGCCAGGTGTATCACTGTCACCACCAGGTCCAAGGTCAGATGCAGTACTGCTTCCTGATGGTGACTGCTGAGTGCTGGATCTGTGCACTTGATGGGACCGGACAGGACCATGTGCTCATGGCTTGCTCCAGTGTGATGTGGACAGCAACCCCCCTTTGGTAGTGTTGGTGTTACTGCCATTAAGGGTGTGTGAAGGTTCATGGCACCATAGACTCTCAGCTGTTGTTGGCCAATGCCCATCTCCTACCACACGCTCTAGTACAGACATGCCACGGTCAAGGATTGCTAAGGTATCACCACACCGTCTGTTCATGACCTCAGTATTTTGACATGTGGCCTCAGCAAGGTCATGTATGTCACCATGTAAATCAGGAAGAGCTGCATCCACCACCTTGAGTATTTGTCTGGTGTGGCTTTCACTGCATGCCTGTACATCCATGACAGCCTGAAACATGCATCTGGTGACTCCTGCTGTGGCACTTGCAACAGCAGCTTGATGGGCAGTGGTTCTCCTGTGAGGACCCCTATACATCTTCCTTTGTAGGACCTTGCCTGCACTCTGGCTATGACCAGTGTCTACACTCACATCTGCCATAATCACCACAATAGCCTGTTTAATGTCGCCATCTGCCAATGGTCTATCATCTGTGGCCACTGGTGGTGGGGTATGTGTGGGCATTGTAGAAATGTTATAAAATGATAAAACGAACTAAAAAACAAAACATGGAAGATGAAACGAACCACAGGTGGCCGCACAGGCTGTTTATTGAAAAATACCAGTAAGCGCTTTCGGTGGAAGAAAGTAACCCCACCTTCATCAGACTGAAACATGATTTTTCAATAAACAGCCTATGCGGCCACCTGTGGTTCATTTCGTCTTCCACGTTTTGTTTTTTAGTATGTGTGGGCATTGTCACTGTGTGTGGGGATGGTGTGAACAAGAGTGGGATGCCAACCAATGGCACAGATTCAGCCTCTGACAATCCCACCTGTACTTCACTATTCCTATCATCATTGTCAGAGTCTGCAGAGATAATGACATCAATTTCCAAGTGGGAGGGATGCCGAACCCCATCGCCACCTGTGAGGGGAAGACAACATAAGTACATTAATACCTGCACTTTGAGGTTGGCTGGTACACACATGCACACGTGCACACGCACTCACACATGCACACACACATGCATGCATACACACACACACGCACACACGCACACACGCACACACACACACACACACACACACACACACACACACACACACACACACAGACACATACTTACATGAGATGGCACAAATCTGTTACACAGACCACACATTACCCAAATGGTGACATGCATGACACATGGCCCTCAACATCATGCATTGCAGCCAGTTTTACTACATATTACTAACAAATAGCGCTCTCTGCTAATGCATCTGTCTCAAGTGTCATAACATAGTTAGGTAGTGGTTTGAATCCTGCAAATGGCAAGTGTGTGTGTTTGGATGAGGGAGGTTAGTGTGTGTGCAATTTAGAGGGAGGGTGGCCTAATGGTTAAGGTGTTTGCCTTACAAACACAATGTGCAGGGTTTGAGTCTCACAAGGGATAATTGGCTAGGCTTACAGTGGCTCACAAGGGCAGTTAGCCTAGTACTAACCTATGAACCTATGAACCTATGAAATGCTGTGGCGACCCCTAACTGGGAAAAGCCAAAAGACACAACATAGAGCTCTGGAATATGTGATTAGTGTTAGTGAATTATGGCCCTTCCCCAGCACAGACTGCACCCAAGTACACATCATTGCTGTTTACCTGTATAGCACAGCAGCAAGTACTACAGAACATACCCCACAACTGTATAGATTCTTGGATGATGTGTGGATGTCTGGCTTATATGTTTGCTCTGTTTCTCATAACACCTGTGTTTTTATAATACATCTTCATAAAAAAACAACTGGATAACCATGGCTAGACTCTATCTGGTTAGGTCTAGGCTCTTAATGGGCCAACCCATAAACATGAGTGTGTTCAGGTGGAGCCATTCTTCGGTAGCTTTGGATGTATCCTTCTGGTCTTTGTCATGTTGAAGGCTAACACCCCTCCCCATTCTCAGCATTCTTGCAGACACCTAATGGATTTGGGTCAGACATGGGTATTATTTGGAACTGTTCAGAATTCCCACCACAGTGACTACAGGCCAAGTTCTGGCTTTGGAACAGCATCCCCACAGCAGGCCACTTCCAACAGCATGGGGATGTTGGTCTTCAGGTTAAGAGAGGTGTTGCTTGTGCACCACACATACCTTTTGGCATTGTGGCTGTGAGGTTGACACCATAAGACATTTTCACACATGCCTTTGGGAGACTTGATGTGCTGTATTGCAAACTGCATCCACCACTGGATGTTTTTTGGTGTGGGGAAATGCTTCCATCTTCTGACCCTTCCCCATAGGCCAGACATATGAAGAATATGGGAGAGTGTTCTCACGTGTAGTACACAACACCAGTACTTGCAAGAGATTCCTGCAACTCCCTCAGTGTCACTGTATTTCTCCTGGCAGCCTCCCTGACCAGGTTTTGACATGTCTTGTCATCAATTTTGGAGGGATGTCAGGTTCTTTTCAACAGCACTGTTGTCCCATATAAAATCCACCTTTTGATGACTGCCTCCACTGTATTCCATGATGTATGGAATGCTGTGGTAATGTTGTTGTACCCTACTCCTGACTGATACCTTTCAAATATGAGATACCCTTGCTGCTTTGTAAGCTGTCTCTAAGCCATGGCTATTGCTGGCAACTGAGCAAATGTCATAAATATCCTACTTGGACAGCAGACTGTTATTTGCTGTTACTCAGAGTGCCTTTACTTGATGTCAGGTGTGTACCCAAGCAGACTGAATGCTGTCAGTAAATCACAAGCTGCTGCAATAAAATATTATTTGAAGGGTGTGCACACATATGCATGCAGCTTATTGTAAGGTTTATATACTCCATATTTAGTGGCCAACAGATTGATTGGTTTTACAAGTGAATTGTTCATGTCATAGGTCACATTATAGGTTGGAAAATGTGTGGAGTGATATAGTTTGGTCTCATTTTGTATATCTATCACAAACACCTGGCATCTTAACAGGGGTGTGTACACTGTTTATATCCACTGTATGAGAGTAATGTTTCACACATGTCCCTACCTTAGACTGTTTGTCCTCCCATTTTGTTGGTCTCTGTCCAGAAGTCTTGCACTGACAGGTTGTGAGGTACGCTACAGGAATGTTACATTCTCTTCAGATTGGCCCCTGTGGTGACCACTGTGATGCAATGCAGTTAACCCCACCACAAGTGAACATGCACATAAAGCAATATGGCTATGAGTGACAGTTTTGTGCACGGTACATTGCATGGCCTTCACATGCCTGGGGTATTGGCAAACCACAAAAGAACAATTCCATACTCACCAGGTTCAGGCTGTCATTCCACACGCAGACCTAAGTAGTTGTGGGAAAGAAGTATTGTCAGCAGACTCACAAGTGGCATTGTTACAAGATGGATGCAGCATGTCTGCACATTTACAGTGCAACCCTCAATCCTACACAATTTGCTGGCCTTCACCATAGATGTGCACTTCTGTGAATTAGAAAACCCCATCCACAACTGCAATCTGACCTGACACCTGACACATGCACATAGATACTCTACAAAGACAAGTATGTCAGCTACACTAGTCTACTAATCTCCACTGGGACCTTACCTGCACGCTCCTCATCCACTGTCTGGGTGCCACCCACCTCCAGCCTGTAGGGGGGGTCTGTTCCCTGATGTTGTACTGGGATGGATGCCCCATAGTTGAATGGGGTGTGGTGGGGTGAAGCCCCCAGCCTATTTTTGTTTACAATGTGTAGTTTTTCTTCTATTTTCATCCCCCCATATCCCCCCTAACTATATATATCAACTTCAGGGTTGTACAACATTGGGGAGTTAAGTGACTTAAATACTGGTTGTCGGTCAAATGAGCCGTCGACCAAATGAATGTCGATAAAATGGTCTGTCGATCATATGAAGTAAACCCACATAATATATATATATATATATATATATATATATATATATAAAATTTATATACATATGTATATGTGTATATTTTATATGTATGCCACTATTTATAGTATGTATATATTTGTCCATATATATGCATCTCCATACATATATACATGTTTATATTTATAAATATGAAACCTGATTGATTCTACAGAAATAATTTCCGTAGTGTTGAATGAGCATACATTGGAAAAAGCATCAGTAATCTCTATAGCTCAAATGGTATAGTGGTACATTGCTCTGACTATGGTGTACAGGGCCCTGGTTTCAATACCTGGCAGTGCTGAGAACTTTGTTGCTCTTACAACTACTTACTCATGCATACACCCACACTAATTCTTTCAAAGAAAAGAAAAAGGAGTGATAGGAAAGTGGTGAAAAAGGATCACACAGAGGGAAGAACAATATGAAAGATAACTACAGATGTGCAGGATGGGTGTACAGAAGGTCCATAGCTGCCCATTTCTTATACAGCAACAGCTGTGCATTTCTACATAATTTGGAGATGAATTTGGACACTCAAACCCCAGAGAGAGGGGTGAGGACAACAGAAATGTGTTGTTAAACCTGCTAAGCATAGCTGGGTATTGCTAACCATTGCTCGCAGTTCATTCTTATAACGTACTACACTAATGTCTTTATTTAGTAAGTGCATATGATTTCCATTACATGACATGGCTGCATGTGCTTTCATTACATTAGCAAGGGGTATAAGTATACTTTATGGGACACGTGTATACATGGGTGTTTTCACATGTTATATGCACTCACACCAGCTACACTTTCCTGGGTGACAAAAATAACTTACCACATATTTTAATATGAACATAGTACTTTTAACACTGCTTTCCCATGTAAAATTGGATTTCCTGTTGTAGTCCTTAAACCGTGTATGTCTGCATATAAAACTTGGACTCTGACCACTACACTATCTTGGTTGGGTGATTTGAGCTCTATATTTTTATTTATCGCCTATTGGATATTAATATTATATTACTATATTAAATGGAGAGTTTTGAGGTTTTCGGTCATGTCATTGAGGGCTGTTGTCATGACATAATGGCATAGATTTCAGTTTCAGACTTGTATCCTTTTGGACATTAATGCTAATGAATAACCTGTTTTCTATCAACTTTCTGTCTGTCCTCTGTGTGGATGGGATGATAACGGTGCTCATACTGTGGCTGACTACACTGCAGAATGGGACTGAGATCCCATGCCTGTATTCATGTTTTTATGTAGCCAGGAATGGTATCAGGCCTATGGAGACCTCTATGTGTTTCCTTTGAGAAGGCATTACAGACCTGCTTCCTGATCATGAGGGGAAGGGGGCAGGTGCTGTACATGTACATGTGTACCTATGGGGGGCAGGGGAGTGATGTTTACACTTCACTTGTCTGTAGCCAGTTGCCTATATCCATGGCATATGTGTATGTGGTGTTATTGATCACCACTACAGAGCAGATATGTGTGCTGCCTCTGGAATTTCAGACACACGTCTGGAAGGCCTAGTGATTGGCCTTGGTGGATGTCTCCAGTATGGACTCAAAGACAGCCTTAGGGTACATCACCTGTGACCTTATTTGATTGTGCAGAACAAGGTGATATGGCTTCCAATAACAAACCTGTTCCTTTTTGTCCTGTCCTGCAATTATTTCCACCTATGATGGCAGTTATGTATTGCTGTGGTCCACCACAGGCATTCAGCCTCCTTTGAGGGGGTTGATGTTGTACTGTCTGGTATTGCTGAGGCCATAAAGCTATGTAGGTGCCCACATAGTATTGTGGTGTGGGCCTGGACACTGCTGCTAGTTCCAAAATATGGGACAATCTTCATGTGGGCCTTGCCCCATTTCCTTGCCTGTACGGGGGACATTACAAAGGTGTGGGGGCTACAGTTTCATAGACAGTAGGTGGAAATAACTTACAGGATAGGACATGTGGAGACAGCCTAACAACATGGGGACAAAGCTCTAGACTTGGGTACAGATTGTATGTCATTAATGCTGTTGTACACATGGAGGGATGACAGATTGACAGGGTTCATCTGGACATGCATTTACTGGGTGATGACATCTGGCAGTGATATGCCTCTGACGTACCTCTCAACTGGCATGTTGTACACAGACTGGCCAGATGTTTGCCTGTTATGTTTGGTCTGTTCCTCAAACAATGTCTGTTTTTGTGAGGTTGCTAGGATAATGTTAGGATTGTAGTTAGTAATTGTTGACATCCATTGGTGTTCCAGACATCATATCATTCAAGGACGTTATGTTACAACAACACGTGTAACACCACCTACTGTTTCAGTTTGTAACACCATTATGTGTGATATGTCACTCTATCTAGCCCCCTGTCCCACAAGTACATTATGCGTTGTCCAGATGTCCTGCACTACAAGGTGCAGAGGTATGGTATTTCATTAATTACCAACTGCACTCCAGTTATCATGCCAATGATCTGGCAGACTCCTGGCCATAGTATGCAGCAGTGGCCAGGATTATGGTTCCACATCCTGGGATTTCTATGGAAATCTGTACATATGACATTTATGTATGTCTGGCCATTGTGAACAGACTGCCAAGTTTTTGTAGCAGAGTTGTGTGTAGATGTTTGTTGAGCTGGGTAGAGAGAGTTGCAGATGTGAGTGACATACATCCTTTACCTATCTGACTCTGCATGCTGCTGCTACAGCTGCTGACAGTCTAGCAGGTCTGTATGCTTGTAGGGGCTGACTGTGAAATGTCCTGTAACACCTCAGGATTCCCAGTACACTGTAAATTGGGCCAGTATATGTCAGTGTAGTGTGTGACTGGCAATCAGGATATGTTTGTTCGGACAGTCGTTCTACTCTAGAGTTAATTTTTGGTACTGGTATATTGCTGTGACTGTGGTGAAATGTTTTTGGGTAGACATTTTTGCACCCCTCTCTGCTTTTCACTACAGCTCCATCCCTGTAGTGCATGCTATATTTGAATATACATGGGTAATTGCCCAGAGGTGATGTGGGGGAGTGTCATGTTGGTCTTATTGTGCTTCATAAGGTGCTGAGTGACATGCTTGGCAGCTGTCAGAGGATTTCCATTCTGTTACATTACTGCAGTCATACCTCTACACTGTCCAGAGGCCTAGACATTGTCCAGATGCATGGCTCATATGTTTGGTCTGTTCCCCAGACAGTTGTTGCCCTGGGCTAATCAGTAGGATACTCGGGGGAAATGCAGTCAGTAAATGCTAAACATCCATTGGTGTTACTGACTTCATATCCCTCAGAAAAGATATGTTACAACAAAGCTGGTAACACCAGCAACTGTCTACATTTATAACAGCAATATGTCCAATATACCCCTGTGTTTGGGCCTCTGTCCCCGATTATGTCAGGCTTTGTACAGATGTCATGCACTAAGAGGTTCAGAGGTATGTAGTATCATTATTTATTGCACTCATTCCTGCTACCATCCCAGTGATGTCATAGACCCCCAGACATGTAACAGGAAATTGGCCATAGATATGAGTCCTGTGCCTATACATTCTGTGGGAAACTGTACATTTGAGAGGTCTGTGTATGCCTTACCATTGTTAAAAGACTGTCAGGATTGTGTAGCAGCGTAGTTTGTACATGTTATTTGGGCTGTGAAGGAAGGGGGTACATGTGAGTGTCATAGGCCCTTTCTATCTGACTGTGCATGCTGATCCAGTTTCTGGTTCCCTATCACATGTATATGTTTGTACAAGCAGAAAGTGACATGTCCTGTAACAACTCAAGATTGAAGTCCAAAAAATGAGAACAGTCACCACGAACAGATACCTGCTGTAGAATAGTTCCAAGTCAGTCACAATACAAACTGAAGATATCCACGATAAAAATGTAAAAAATCATTTATTGGGAATACAGAATGAGCGCTTTCGCATAGTTAAACTATGCTTCTTCAGATACAGTAACATAAAGTGATTCCAAATTACTTATACTGCACAACTTTTGGCGGGCTCATTAACTTAAAACAAGCCTTAATTGCCTCTTGGCAAATTAAAGCCATCATGACATTCAAATACAGTTTAAAACCAATACGAATCCTTCTTTATCATTCAATGTTTACATTCATCATAAAACATTTCAAACATTATTAAAATTTCCTAATAGAGCAAAGCCCCTACGAGCTTCAGACAAAAAGAATGCATATAAAAGATCATAATACAAAGATGCATCATTAGTGAAATTGCTAAGTAAAGGCATTAACATCAAAGCGTATAGCATTCGGAAATATGAACACTTCCCTTACATGCTGGAGATTCATTCCACAGAATATTTTCGTTATCTCTTATGTACATATGCTTAGATCCCCTACCTTGATTGTAAGGAGTTCTCTATAATAGATCAAATGCTTAGATTCAGTTCCATCAACGGGAAAAAGCTCCATCAAAAAAGCATCAACAAACTTTTTTCTGTTGTAACGTAAGTTAAACATCATCCTATTTGCTGTTAGCATCACATGTCTAGGTGCTCAGTAAGGAATACCTCCTGATTTAGAAAGTTGTCCTCACGGTCCTAATGCAAGACACTTAAGTCCATCAACTAAGGAATTTAATAAAGATCCAGCGTTTATACGCACATTTCTTGCGGATCCTAGTCACCATGTTTTATGACATATATAGATATAACATCCCTATTCCTAGATTTTAGGACCTACCTACATGCTTCATTAAATAAACATAGAGAAATTATGTGGAGAACGAGCCGAGGTCACTACAAGCACATGTGTTAATTCTCTGATGGTGTGCTAAAGACAATACCTGAATGTTTCTGCATCCCTCATTTAATTTCATACGCAATGAGAAAAATCATAATGCAGAATGCTTGTTAATACAATAATTAAACACCAAGTCTTTACTAATACCTATTCAGTCATGAAACACAAAGTATGTTGTATATTAAAAAAATTACCAAAAATTCTATATATTCACCTTATTTTACGTAGTGATATACTACATAGCATGTATAGAGAATATATTAATATAAATACATATGTAGACATAAAACAAAGCATGTAACAAAAAAGTATCCACATAGACAGCATATATAAAATGTATCCTTGATATAAAAATGTATATAAATACATACCTATGTAGACAACAATATTTAGGGTGTTTACTCAAAAGGGTCCCCATAATACTTCCTTTAAAATTCACAACAAATCCTATAAAACAATATTGCAACACTCAAGGGGATAGCTCTTATCCTACATCTGATAATAGAGATATGTCACCCCAAACTGAGTGTGCATAGTTGTATGCCAAGAAAAAATATATTAGATCAAAAACCAAATCTACAAAAAGCCATTACAACAAACTAAATCATACCCTTGTTATAAAATGTAAAATATGATGTAAAGTAATAAAAAATATATATATATATGTACAACATGGATATCAAAAAGTGTATTTATCTACTCATCCATGGGCATGTGTAATATAGAAAGTATGAACCCTATTATTAAATTTAATGAACTATATGATAATCCAACATATACTATTATATAGCAAATTTCCAAAATGGCAATATATCCCTAGCATTAAATGCTTGTTCATCCAGCTCATGAGGGGCTGTGAATAGTGAAAGAGCCTGCATAAACAGACCACAAATTAAAAGAAAGCCTGATGTCTACTGTTACTATCAAAACTTTCTACGATAGTGTGAGACTATAAGATTCTAGAGTGCAGTAGCCAGCTTCATCTACGTTCAACCAACACCGGTTTTATAGAGATGAAGCCATTCAGCCCTGGTGAAATGTGTGCCGCTAATTTCAGTATCCAATGTAGCTCGGCTCTAGCCAATCTTTGTTCAATACTGCCTCTTCTTAAAGTTGGAATGATTATGTCTAAAACCCTGAATGTGAAAGAATGAGAGGGACACTCTTTGATATGCCTGGCCAAAGCATTAGTATCCTCCTGTTTGCGGATCTCATAAAGGTGGTCATAAATACGGTCCCTTAACCTTCTCTTGGTTAGACCCACGTAAAATGCTGTACAAAAAGAACAGGTGGCCAAATAAATCACATTTTTGGTATTACAGTCAGCATAAAGACAAAATTCATACTGGGATGTTGGTAGATCTGTATATTGCTTATGCTGTTACATCTGGGGCAGTGTAGACAGGGGTATGTTCCTTTTCTAACTAAGTCCCCTAGTACTAAACTGGTGGATTTACCTGTATTCGTGACCTGTCGGTCATTACATAGTTGCCTCTTAAGATTGTAGCTGTTCCTATAGCAAAATGTTGGTGTAGGGCCTACAATATTACTAATTTCTTTGTTTGCTGAGAGGACATTCCAGTGCTTCCTTATCACACTTCTCACACTCTCCACTTCATTGGTGAATTTAATGACATAGCTAAGCCTTTTTCCATAAAAGTTGGGGCCAACAGTGGCTTCCATCCTGCGTCCATTCTTGGTATAGAAATCCAGACTAGCATCATGTTCTAAGTCTCCAAGGATTTCATCTCTCACCCTTCTAACCATAGTCTTATCATATCCCCTGTCTCTAAACAGAGTTTCCATGTTGTTAACTTCTTTCAAAAGATCATCTCTATTCTGACAGAGTCTAGATACTCTGATGAATTGACTAGTGACTATGCCACGAAAGGTGTAAGCTGGGTGCATGCTATCTGGTGCCAATAGTGCATTTTTCCATACAGCTTTTCTGTAAATCCTGGTGACCACCTCACCTTCTTTTGTCAGTCTGAGTGTGACATCAAGGAAATTAACTTCATAACTTGAAATCTCTACTGTAAACCTCAAGAAATCAGTTGTGGTTTGTAGATAGCCAAGGAAATGATGAAAACTGTCAACCGTACCTTCCCAGAATATAAGTATGTCATCTACAAACCTCCTGTAGTATCTTATATGTCTAGAGGATTCGTGGGTAAACAAAAACAGCTTTTCCCACCAGTAAACCACCAAGTTAGCATAACTATTGGCACAGGGGGTTCCCATGGCAACCCCCCATGCCTGTAAGTAATAGTCATTCTCAAAAATGAACACATTGTTGTTAAGCACTATGTCAAGAAGCTGAGTTATCAATATTATTCTATCATTTGTGAATTGAGTTTCTTTATGCAGAAGCTCTCTGATGTACTGTATTCCTATGTCATTAGGGATTGAAGTAAAGAGTTTCTCCACATCCATGGTTATAAGGAGATACTCCGTGTCCCTCATTTCTAGATGTATGCCCTTGAGGCTATCTATAAGTTGGTAAGTGTCACTGAGAATGGTGTGACACTTATTCACTACTGGATGTAAGAGGCTTTCCAAAAAGATCGATATATGGGCGGTAACCCACCCCTCACCCGCTACAATGGGCCTCATCGGAACAGGCCAAATTTCTTTGTGAATCTTGGGGAGTCCCTTGACTATGGGAATAACTGGATCAGATACTAACAAATATTCATACATTTCAACACTAATTTGTCTGCATAATAATAGATCATAGATATTGTCATGAACTGTTAGTATAATAGAGGAGGCCTGCTGTGCAGTAATATGCTTATAAATATTTTGATCAGACAATAGCAGCCTCATACTACTCACATAATCATCCACATCCATCAAAACTACACCCCCCCCTTTATCGGCAGGTTTCACAATTAAATTATCATCACTTCTCAGTTTAGCCAGGGCTTGAAATTCCTCCCTATTGAGATTGCAAAACCTTCCTTTTATGTTTTTACATGCTGAAGAAAACAATGTATAGAAATCTCTTTCGCATAGATCTAGAAAACATTGCACCATAGGATGTATAGGAGGTATAAAAGTACTTTTGTTCTTAAATGTAGCACAAGATTTCATCACCTCACTCATCCTGGTCTCATCAGTAGGGAAAAACAACTTGAGGCAAACCCGTCTACAAAATAATCTTAAGTCCAGAAGAGTGTCCTCTAGTGATGATCTAGTTGACGGAATAAAAGTGAGCCCTCTGTTAAGAAGGCTATGCATAGCTGTGTCCATATTATAGCTAGAAAAATTAAACACAAGAGTCAATGCCTGGTTCTTCTGTTGACCATATTGCCTTCTTCTGAAGACTTCCGTTTTCTGGGTCCCCTGCTGCTGGATCTCCCCCTGGAGTTGGGGGCAAACTTCCTTTGATAGGGTAAAAAAGATGGATTCGAGGTGCCTGGTATACAGCTACTTTTGGGTATAGCTCCTGGATTCTTGTATCCCTGTAAGGCCTCTTGGTTAGGTGGAGGTGTATCTGTAGTTGGAAAATCTATAGGGTCTAAAGCATTGACCCTATTTGAAGAAACCACTGATTGTGGGATAAATTGAGAGTTGTTAAGCTGTTGAAACAGATTATTAGTAGATTCTACATTTGCTGCCACATTACTGTGCTTCTGTACATTCTGCATAGAGTTGGCCTGACCATCCTGGTGCCTAGGCCATACAAAGACATGACCATTTTGGAAGTCCAAAAGATCTCTCCTTAATTTATGCTGTTTGGTCTTACACAGTCTCTCACCAAAAGATTTAACCTGTGTAAAAACCAATTGGAGTTTTTCTATGCAATACTCTGAGCTGAAACTATCCACTATCCTTTGATAAAGCACATCAGTTCTAGCACGGAGGTCAGTTTCCAGTGGAGAAAAGTAGTTCAGAAGTAATTTTACATAGTCAAATCCCAGGCCTATGTTTAAATCTTGCCACTGCTTTAATAAGGAAGGATGGGAGTCCCCATACGTGGGCATGCAGAAAACCCGCATGCCTCTGGGGACTACCTTATGGTGCAAGCAAGCTTCTAAATGTAATCTTTGCCACATGTACCTTTGAAGTTGGTAAAGATTATTTTCCAGCATTTTTAGTTGCTCATGGAATTCTTGTAGATTTTCTCCATTATCAATCATCGACATGTGGGCCCCCACTTCATTCAAGTCCAGTGACAATAAAGGGTTTAGTTCACGTACAAATAAATCTGTCCACAAACGAGACAAGTCCCTCGACCCTGGATTAGAAGCAGTCCCAACATTCTGGCCTTCCATCGTGTGTATTGAGTTGTGAACAAGATGCAAGACAAACACAAAGTATAGAGAACACAACTCAATACTGAAGACGTTCTCACCAACAAAAAAAGGCAATGATGAAGTCCAAAAAATGAGAACAGTCACCACGAACAGATACCTGCTGTAGAATAGTTCCAAGTCAGTCACAATACAAACTGAAGATATCCACGATAAAAATGTAAAAAATCATTTATTGGGAATACAGAATGAGCGCTTTCGCATAGTTAAACTATGCTTCTTCAGATACAGTAACATAAAGTGATTCCAAATTACTTATACTGCACAACTTTTGGCGGGCTCATTAACTTAAAACAAGCCTTAATTGCCTCTTGGCAAATTAAAGCCATCATGACATTCAAATACAGTTTAAAACCAATACGAATCCTTCTTTATCATTCAATGTTTACATTCATCATAAAACATTTCAAACATTATTAAAATTTCCTAATAGAGCAAAGCCCCTACGAGCTTCAGACAAAAAGAATGCATATAAAAGATCATAATACAAAGATGCATCATTAGTGAAATTGCTAAGTAAAGGCATTAACATCAAAGCGTATAGCATTCGGAAATATGAACACTTCCCTTACATGCTGGAGATTCATTCCACAGAATTTGGGCTGTGAAGGAAGGGGGTACATGTGAGTGTCATAGGCCCTTTCTATCTGACTGTGCATGCTGATCCAGTTTCTGGTTCCCTATCACATGTATATATTTGTACAAGCAGAAAGTGACATGTCCTGTAACAACTCAAGATTCCCACTACACTATGACTTGGGGCAGTATATGTTGGGGTAATGTGTGAGTGGCAAACAGGATATTGTTGCTCACACAGTCATTATACTGTAGTGTTCAGTTTGCTTACTGGTATGTTACTGTGACTGTGGTGCAGTTGGTTGGGGGTGTCTGTTTTCCACTAGTGTTATATTCCTGTAGTGCCTGTTATATTTGCTAATGCATGTGTACAGCCCCAGAGCTGGACTTTGGTAGTGTTATGTCAGTCTGATTGTAGTTTGGACATTGCTCGGTAGCTCAGTGTAGTTTCCCTAATGTTGTGTTATATCCACATATTCATAGGATGTCCAGTTGTCTGGCCAATATCTTTGGTCTGGTCCCCATAACTGTTGTGTATTCCTGACACATCAGTGGGATGATGTGAGGATTGGGGTCACTAACTAATGAGAGGCAATTGAGTCCCGCAATTGTGATATTTCAGTTGATATATGTTAGGACATATAGTGTTACAGTACTACATCAACTTTCTCAGCTTATCTACTCATGTATTTTGGATATGTCCCTATTTTCAGGCCATTGTCCCTCCACTTTGTCAGGCTTGGTCCAGAGTCATTGCACTAAGGGGTTCTGAGCATACCTCTCCACTGCCAGGATTTTCACAGAATGTCCGGATGTTTGGCCCATACTTTTGTTCAGTTCCACAATTTATTTGTATTTGTCTGGTAAATCACAGTGATGATCCAAAGATTTATGTCAGTAAATAAAGACATAACATTTCAGTTTCCATTCTCATATCCTTCAGTAATTGACTGCTGAAACACACTCTGTTGCTGTAGCAAATGTCTTCGTTTGTAACTGCAATATCTGAAATATGCCCCTATATGTGGCCCACCCCCCCCCTTTTTACAGCCTTTGTAAAGGTTTCTTGAACTAACAGGTTGAGAGGGATGGTTCTGAGGTATAACTGCACTGCATGCTATATACATACACACGCATATATATATATATATATATATATATTTTTTTTTCCTTCCTTTATATTTTTATATATGTTCATATTATGACTTTACTTTGTCATATATATGTTTCATCAGATATATATATATATATATATATATATATATATATATATATATGTGTGTGTGTGTGTGTGTGTGTGTGTGTGTCAATATACAACTCATGAATGATTCCACAAAGCTTTCTCCCTAGTATCGTATGCCTCTATTGCATGATATGTTTGAAAAAAACAACATTAATTCCTATATCTCCGATGGTGTAGTGGTACGTTTCTCTGACTATAGTGTTCAGGGTCATGTGTTTGGCACTTGGGACTGCTGCTTTATTTCATTAATATTAAATGACCAGAATGCATATGTTTTTGAAAGCATTATACATTTTCACAGCTCAGATGATGTAGTGGTATTTTGCTGTGATTGTAGAGGACAGCATCCCGGGTTCAAGACTTGACATGACTGAGTATTTTGTTGCTGGGCAGAAGAAGGTCTGATGGATACAGAGTGATTATGGCATATTTAAGCATATTATACTTATAATTTTATATTATGAAATAATATTTATATACACATTATAATTTTACTTTTACCTTCCATGACATCCCCCTATGTGCTTTCATTAAGTTGTATTCATGTGTGACTATACTGTATGGGGCACTTGTGTTTATATGGGGGTTTCACATCTTTTCTACACTGACATCTCAATTTTAGAACTGCTACACTACCCTGGTTGACAAAAAAGTTGCTACATAATTTAAGTTTACTAAAATAATTCTAACACTACTTTCACATAGGAAAACAAGCTGTCCGTCTTGCTACTTGAACCATGAAGACCTGCATGTAAAACCACAACTCTAACCACTACACTATCTCAGCCTGAAAACTTCACCTGTATATTTGAATTTAGTTCCTATAGGATGTTTAAGCTATGCTAAGCGGATGACCATAACATGCACACTCACTTAGCTACACTTAAACATTCCTTAGGCTAGTAAACAAAAAGTATATATTATTATTATTATATTCTTTCTTCTTTTGGCTTTTCCTGGTTAGGGGTCACCACAGTGGAACTCCCGTCCGCTAATGATCGTCAGTGGATTTTTACGGTGCCGAGCTGCCAGCCCGGCACCCAACCTTCAAAGAAGGCACGCCCATTCACGCACACACCTACCTGCATGTCTTTAATGTCACTTGACCACAGGAAGGACATGCAGACTCCACACAGAAGGGACTCCAGCAGAGAATCGATCAGGACAGCCTCTTGCTGTAAGGTAACAACACTAACCGTTGCACCACCGCGGCGAATGAATGCTATATTTCTTATATTATATGGGTGTGTATTGTGGTGTTCTGACAACTACTTGGGACTGCAATTGTGAAATACTGGCATTCATTTGGCTTTCAAGCTTCTATCCTTCAGGGACTCCTGCTAATACATATCCTGCTATCTATCAACTTTCTAAGTGTGTGAGTACAATTTTTCAGGCGTGTCCCTAATGTAGTATTTATTCCCCCCATCATTTGTGCCTTTGTTAACATCCACTGCTATAAGGGAATATTGGCATACATTTGCTTTCAGACTTCTACCCTTACGTAATTCATGCTAATGCATGACCTGTTCTCTATCAACTTTCTATGTTTGTTGGACTATATTTGTGCTTTTTCACCTTTGGGGGATTTAACCCCCATTATGTGTGCATTTGCATACATTTCCTGCTTTAGTAGGCTGCAAAAGTGTTGTACGGCACTTTAGCAATCCAGTGGGTGTGTCACAGAACCTGTTACACCCCTCCTGCATTGCTTTCTTATTGCTGATTTTTATTTCAGTCTCCGCGGACATTGAAATTATCATTTTTTTTCATTTCAATGTCCGAGAACACCAAAACACTGGCATAATATTAGAGCAAAGCTTTAATATTATGCCAGTTAGGCTTAGATACAGGGGGCATGTTTAGTGTCCATGTACTACTTGGACATGCCCCCTGCACTTGTTCACAGTTTGTGTTCATATAGGAAGTACCCCTTCATCAATATTCAAGGTGCGCTGCTGTTCTAAATGGACAAGAACCACTCTGTGCAAGAGCAGTCTTATTCTTGCTTGCACTGAGTTTGTTGAACTTGGGGGATAGTTTCTTATAAATTCTAGAACTAAAATGACCTTTATCATACTCTTTAAAAATTGTCACATCTAAATAAGCCACTCTAGCTGTAGAATGTGTGTGGGTAAATCTAAGAAAAGTGTAGTGATGTTGATGTATGTAACAAATTCAACTGGGATCCCATCTGTCCTCTTCCATAAAATAAATATATCATCCAAATAATGGAAATGTTTTTGATACTCTGACTGGGAAAACATTGTTTCTCCCAGCTATAGATAAAAAGATTCCTGTACAGAGGGGCACAATTGCCCCCCCATAGATATGTCTTTAATCTGGCAAGAATATTCACCCTCAAAAAATGAAGTTATTGGACAAAATCAAGTCCATAATATTTAATTTAATTTCAGAGATTCCAGACATATGTATTTTTTTCTGAATATGTGTGTTAATTATGTCAGAAGTAAATACAGTTTCTAAATAAACATTTAGTTATATATCAGTGGTCCTCATTAAGTTATTAGAAGCATGTAAATTTTATGAGAACCTAACTTCTAAAGCAAAGTTATGCTTATAAGATGATTTTACCCAGTATCTTCATCTGTTTCATAGTTTATTTCAGAGTTTGTTTGTGTTTAGAAAGGAATTCTGGCTCTGAGATGTGTTTAATTTTGCCTTGTGCAAATAAAATCACCTCATTGCATTATTACACTATATACATGGCCTGTATTATTGTGTTGAGCAGTATAGTCAATTTTCTGTGTTTTAACTCTGAAAATGGCTCTTGTCTGTTTGGACACATGCATTTATCTCTGTGGTAATGTGTAAATGCAGTGAGTTTAGAGTACCAGAGCAAGTAATGTGGGGTTCAAACCCAGTTCACAGACATTGTTGCTGAGTGGGTTCAGAATAAATATTAGGCTTTCTATTCACATGAAGCAGAGCCTTCCCTGACCATCTTCAAGTGCAATCTGGACCAATGGATGAGAAATCGCAAATTTACTCCTGGGGTGCTGCCGATGCCCCTTATAGACAGAGGCAGTCTGTAAAAATTGTTAAAACCCCACTTTCTAGCCCTTGTTATCTTTCCACTAGGGATAGAAAATATGGTAAAATCTGAGTAGAAATGGCTAGGTTTGTAAGGGCTCTTGAGCCATTAGTCTGGAAATCTACTACCAACGTATGAACCTATATGATGACCCAGTCAGCAAAACATGAACAAATCCCCTTAAAAGTTATGAAATGAAAACTGTCTTGAACTGTCCAATACAAAGTCTGAAATGAAATAAAGCAAAACTTTGTTTCAGCACAAGAAATTACTTCACCAATAAGGAAACAATTTTGCTATGTGATTATCGTATTTATCTTACCAGCCCATGTTTAATAGCAGTGATTGTTTTTTTCACACCTAGCCCATCTTGAGGACTCATTGCAGTTCTCTACATAATGTACCATTATGTTTTTATGGACCATTCCAGGGATAGCAGAAGTTTGTGCAGACAGTTCTGCAATGTCACCCACACATCTACTTTATGTAACAGAGAGGCATAATGTCCTAATGGTTGCTCTTTAAATAGACTATATAGGAGAACTGGCATAATTTTGTTGTCTTTAACACATCAGGCGAGTGTTGTCCAGGTGGATTAGAACTGGCAGCCTTCTCCTTGGTACAGCATGGCAATCAAAGGATCATGTCCTACAAAGGACTTTGTGAGTCTTTGTTAGCATACCATATCATCATGAGGTAGGGCTATCTACAGCACGCCTGCATGTGTCACTATGCACGTCAATGACGATCAGCTCAATGTGTTTTTGGTTTATGTCACAAGTGCAGTTCTGTGAAACATAACATATCCCAATTGCCACACAAACAAAAGACTGCGGTCCTCCCTCACACTTGCTCAATGATATCCACAGGTCCATTCCATGGCATGACATTTTTTGCCTTTGTGACACCTATATGTACCAGTTATCCACCATGCCTGCTTTTAGGGAATGCTTCATCCTCTGCCACCCCATTAAACCCTATATGTTACATACCACAGATGTATCCCTGCATGGGTGAATGTCTACCATTACACACTTTTCCTACCACTGGGATGCGAGCTCTATCATCCTACTCTATAAGAAATACCTAAAAAAATTAAAGTCCACTACTCTTACTCCAGATGACTTTCCCATCCAGTACCTCAAACTTTATGCAGACATTATATCCTCTTTTATATCTGCATTAATAAATAGATCCATCTGTGTCCCATCCCTTTGGGGAATAAAATTCATATATTCTCTTATTACATAAGTATGGAAATTTTTCTGGTTTCTTAAACTGTAGACTAATGGAAATACTGTCTCCTTCATCCAAAATACTAGAAACATGTGTCTCCACAAACAACTTCACCAACATCTCTTTGACCATCAACTTCTCACTTCAGCTCATCATGGCTTTCACCCAGGACACAGCCCCTCTCACTTTGTCAGTACCATTAACCAAGCAAGAAACAGTGGTAGCCTGGTTTATGCCGTATTTATTGACCCATCAAAAGCCTTTGATACTGTGTGTTATCCCAAACTATTGCAATGTCTCTTGTCCCCGCCTTTACAATGGTTCAACATCAAGTGACAGGTGCATTCAGCTTTTTGAGCAGTCCCTATTGGAGTCCCCCAAGGATCTAGTCTGTGTCCTCTGCTCTTTAATGTTTATTTTAGCAACTTTCATACTGCATCCATATTTGTCTCCTTAATCCAATATAACAAGAACTCAATCCTCATGTATTCAGACAAAATTCTCTCCCATCTACAACATATAACCTGACAATCTTTTATCTCCACTGAATACTGGCTTAATAACTCTGAAGCCCTCAAAAACCAAATCTACTCCTATTATTCCTTCTTAAAACATACAACCTGAACAGGGCTACCTTTACTGTTACCCATACCTCTCAGCTGTCCAGATTTTCGGAGAATGTCTAGATCGTTTGGTCTATTCCTCATAAAATTTCCAGTAAATGGCAAATCAATCAGGGCAGAAGTCAATAAATAATGATAATACATTTGAGCTTCAGACTGTATATCTTTCAGAAAATGCATGCTAACACAAATCGTGTTACTCTAGCAGCTTTCTAAGTTTGTAAGAGCAATATTTAAAAATTCTCATTATGTTTGGGCCTTTGCCCCCCTATTATTTTAGGCTTTGTCCAGATTTCTTGCATTCAGAGGTTTATGAGCTATGCTGTTACCTCCCTAAATAACACACATAGCAGCTGTCTCCTACAGAACTATTACCGGTCATTATAAGTGACAATTTGAAATTCAACTTGCATACACATCAGACCATCAAAAAGATTCACCAGAAACTCAGAACACTTTACAGAATCAAACATAATCTCGCACATTGCTCCCAGAAAGCACCTTAGCATCTAAATTCCACTTACTATCCCTTTTAAATAACTTTCCAATCTTGACATATCTGCAGGCCACACTTACATCAAATCTTGAGCAATGCTACAATAATGTGGCATGTCTGTTTGAATAAAATCTTGTTTCACTGGCCTTACTAGTGTTGTCATTTCTGTCTTGCAGGTGGGGTATCTGATTAAAAAAGGTATATAAGAAAAGCATATATGGGTATATTAAGGACATTATCTAACAAACGTTAAGGAGCAGCAATATCTTGGGGTAACATTTGATCCATTAATGAACTTCAGCATTCATACAGATAAAATTATCACCAAAGTGTTATCCCAAGTAAACAACAGCCCAACAGTGTGTGTGTCACTGTCTAAATAAAATCTATCCAGGGGTGTTCTGAGGCCCGATGGATGGAGGGTCATTATTTACTCAGTAACACATACCCCAGAGGGCATTATTGCACACAGAGAATGGGATGTCACTAAAATTGCTGTGTTTTATTTATTTATTTATTTTTATTACTGTATTATGATTATTTACATTTTTGATGTAAAACAGTTCCTCCACCTAATGCTTCAAACTTTCTGTAGTATATTTAAATGGTGTTGGAGGAAGTATTTTACATCCAAAATATAAGATTTAAAAAAAAAAGCCGAGATATTTACCTCATTATTTGGTTCCTTACTCGTCAAATGTGTGGCTTATTGGCAATCACTGGGGATTGAAGTCAATAAATAATCATATACATTTGAGTTTCAGACAATACTTCCATCAGAAAATGCATGCTAAAAGAAATCATTTTATTCTAGATACTTTCTAATTTTATATTGGCATGTTTAAAACCTGTTTCTATTTTTCAGCCTTTGTTTCACCATACCTCTCAACCTTTAAGCTCAAGAAATCTGGAAAATTTGCAAAATAATGGGGGGAATAAAGGTCTAAAATTAGGGACAGATTGTAGATATTGCCCTTATAAACTTAGAATGTTGCTAGAATAGTAGGATTTGTGCTGGCATGCATTTTTTAAAGGAAAAAAAAGTCTAAAACTAATCTAAAATTCAAATGTATGTTACCATTTAGTGATTTTAATCCTCTACAATGCCAGAAAACCACTAATCTTATGAGGAACAATCCAAGAAACAGGCAAAAATCTGGACAACTGGGAGGTATTGCCCCCCCCCCCTTTATTTTAGGCTTTATCCAGATTTCATACAAGCAAGCATGCATACACTCACACAGACAGAAATTTAAACACACACACACACACACACACACACACACACACACACATGCACGCACGCACGCACACACACACACACACACACACACACACACACACACACACACACACACACACACACACACACATGCACACATTATTTTAATTTTACACTTGCTAAAGAGCAAAAACGCTGCTTAGCAAGCGATAATGGTGACCATTAGCAACCTTACTGTCCCTGCTTTACAACAATTTAATATGCTGCCATGAAACAGTGGACTCATTTTCTGTGAGCATTAAGTGTACATTAACACCCTGCTGGAGAACATTCTTTCTCCAATCAAGGTGCCGATGTACTGGTCACTCATTCTCTGAAAAACAATGTTATCATCTCTCCCACTTTCTCTCACAAGTTTCAAAGATGTCCATGGATAAAAATGCCATAATATCTGAGAATAAATATCCCTTCACCTTATTAATCTTTATTCTGCAAAAAACATATACAAAATTCATGTAGCTGAAAATAAAATGCTTAGATTTGCTCTGCTTTCAGATGCACAGTACCATCACTGCAACTCAAAATTCTTAAATGTGGATACTGTCCACCATTTATTCATCCAGTCCAAATCAGGGAAAAAACCTAGTCCCTAAAGAATGAAAAGTATACTCACATTGACTAGATCTGGGTACCACAGGTGATAAAGCCCTCTCTAGCTTAGGACCAAATGCATGGAACCAGCTACCTACCCATATAAAAACAGAAGATCTACAAACATTCAAAAAAAATTTCAGGCAGCATCTACACATTGCACCTAAGTACATATATTTTCATGACACAGACAATGTCTGCAGCCTATAATCACAGGTAGACATATGTATTACCATTTACTGTTGTACGTAACATAATTATTTTATATTGTGGTGTGCAATCTTTCTTGGAACTGCATTATGCTGCCGTATTATACTACTGTAATCTATTTTTACCGTACTGTTGTACCCAGGTTGTGGTTGAAAAGGGTCAGTAGACCAGCCCATTTACTTGATCACCATATTGTAAAATAAATAAATAAATTAATGACTGTACCTCAGAAGCTACACAGGACATTACTGACAGAAAAAAAGCAGCTTCACTTACTTATTTACTTGTACTTTTTGTTGCTATATAAATGAATCAGGAATCTTTGTTCACCCTGATACAGGTATAGTTTACACATTTACAGCTGCAGCTAACTGTGAAAACAAGAATTTGATATACCTAGCTAGCTACACTCGTAAAAATTTTTATGTTGGCAAAATGAATAGACGACTAAGAGAACGTATGTAAGGAAAGGTCACAGACATAGTGCTATTGCCATGCATTTGTTAGAATATGAAGAGTCACATAGTTTCACATTTTCAGTTATGGACTATTAAAGATAGTCCCAGACAAGGGGACAAGGTTAATGATACAGCATTTGTTGAAATGAGATGGATTTTTAAGCTAGGATCACACCTTGGACATTGACTCAATTAATATTTATCTATGAAAGCTGTCTTGAAAAGAAGAAGGCTGAAAAGGTGATTTTAAATGTCTTTTCTTCTGTTTTGTTTTCATAAGTGTTTTATTTATTTACAACTGAAGTTTCTTGCTGTGTATGCAGTAGTTTAACAATTTGTGACATACCTGAAAAGGAGAAGGCTGAAAAAATGATTTTACGTCTTTTTTGTTTTGTCTTTATAAGTGTTATTTATTTGCAAATTAAGTTTTTTGCCATGCACACAGTAGCTTAGCCATTTGTGACATGTTTCAATTTCATTGCTTAAAAAAAGGCCCAATTTTACTTGGTAGTTAGTATTTAAATGTTAGTTCAGTGTTTGCAACTATGGTATAATGAAGCTTTACAGTGAAAGCACTAACCTAGTTTATAATGAATTACTCTTTTATTCTTCGATCATTGCTCTGTGATATTTACAACTTCGACTGCTGTTAATATTGTCTCGCCTCAGGTATTATTTGCTATTGGCATACTGAAAGGAAATCATTTATCTTGCTTCTATACCTCTGCTGTGTTTCTGCTAGGATGTTTTGTGACTGTTGAATACTTTTATAGAATTTCTTGAAAGGGAGACAGTTTCCCTGCACCACACCCTCAGACATATGTATACCATCTTCATAACCACTCAGACATGGAAAAAAAAGAGAGATCTCTGAAAACAAAGGGAACTCTGTCATTGTACACTTAGAAACTTCACCAACAATGATTTTTAATGGAAAACAACAGTAAGATAAAATTGCCCTGAAAGAGTCTTTTCCATATGGGCTGCAGTGAGATGCAGGGAAGTTTTAACTAATTTTAGTATTAGATGGCAATGTTTAGAAACTGTACCAATTTAAATATTTAGTACAGTTATTATTAAGCTTTCCTGCAAATGTATGTAGAGCCTCTTTTCACCTTTAGCTATTTGTTCACTTGAATACATTTTGTATCTGATTAAGCAATCTTATCCTCTATTAATCAGACCTTCAGAAAATGTTTGAACTTTTTCAAATTGTATGTGTGCATGCATAACATTATATTCAGTTTAGAACAGGATGTTTTTCCTATAGGATCATAGGAATTTACCAGGTTAATAGCCCAGGGCCCTTACAAGCCTAGCAAAGTTCAACCCATGTTCCCAAGGGTGGCTGGTTCAAGCAGCCACTAAAATCAGCGCCAATTGCCCCTGTCCAAGAGGGACACGGGTGGAACCCCGAGAATGAATTTCTGGTTACCCATCCAATTGTCCAAATTACATTTAAATAGGGCCAACAAGGGGTTTTGTTTAATATGAATAGGAAGCTTATTCCAAAGGTGGAGTACCCACTGTGAGACAAATCTGTCTCTCCATGTCACATACCAGGTTAAGGCCCTTTGAGTGAGTGACCCGTGTGCTATTTGATTTGTGAATGTACAGCATTTCCATTAAAGTTGAGTCAGAGATTGTGCTATATGCAAAACACAGGGTGACTGAGCAGTCTGTTCAACACAGAATAAAGTGACAATGATTTCAGTCTGTCTGTATAAGACAGAGCTTAAAGACCCTGAATTTTGTTTGTAAGGAACCTTTGTGGTCTGTCCATTTGCTGCGGGTATTTAGAAAGGAACATACCAAAGGAAGTATTGTACTCAATTACTGGCCTGATGAGGGAAGAGTATAGGGGGGTTATAACCTCTTTTTTTCTGGAGGCAATGCCTTACTTATGAGATGAGCAATATAAAATGCCCTTCTAATCACTGTGGAGGCATGGTAATCGAAATTAAGGTCACTGAAGATCTGTGTGCCAGATCTCTCACCAGTGGCTGTCTGCTTAGGGTATTGCTATTGATGTGATAGTTTTGCAAGAACATCACCCTTGCTGAAGGGAATTATAATGCATTTTTTGGATTAAGTTAATACAATGACTTTGGCATCAGTCATTAGTTTGCATAAGACCTTCTTGCAGGATGTTGACATTGCTAGGGATTTCAATGATTGCTCACAGTTTGCAGTCATAAGCAAGCTTTGTCAGGCACAGTCCTTTAGTTTTAGCCTGTACTTCAGAGAAGTTGATTCCAAACAGTAGGGGTCCCAGAACCGATCCACGTAGAACACCACTAGTTATGGCTCTACTGGAAGAGGTGGAGTCCCCTATGTTGATCATATGAGTTTCTATCAGTGAGCCAGTTTGCAACCCACCTGACAATATATGGGTTGATATGAGTTTATCAAAGATGCTTGAGTAGGAGGATTGTGCCAAAAGCCTTGACTAACTCTACGTAGGCTGTATGCACAGATTTGCCCTTGTCTAAGGCTTTGGTGATAAGGGAAATATATCACTTTTAAAAGTAGGCAGTAGAATTGTCAGCAGACAATGAAAAGACATTGAACACTGACAAAAGGTTCTAGATTTACTTGCCTTGCCCTTGTTTTAAGGCAGATTATATATATATTATAAAATACTTTTGAAATTCATATATATATATATATATATATATATATATATATACACATTAAATATTCTCTGACAGTATTACATATTTAATAAAAACTTTAATGTGCAGTGGAGGCTAATGTAATTACTTTGTCTCTGTTAAAATGTTTTATGCTTTTCTCTATTGAATACTACCTTTTTCAGCTGTAATTCTGAATGTAGCACCTTGCATTTTATATGCTTGTTGTTGTAACACATCACAGCTGTTGGTAACAGATGCTCTCGATACAATCTTATGATTGTTTATTATGCTCAAATAAACAGATATTAAAACAGCTTTCTTTGTTCTCTCCTTGTTATCAACAAATTATTAGACTGAGGCTGCATTATTAAGGGCTTCAGAACAAAGAAACACAAAATATTAAACTCTTTTCATAAAAACAGTATTTAATTTTAGAACATCTGCGTAACTCACAGGACATGTGCATCTCCCATTTTTTTTCTGCATTCTGAATCCAGTTCCAATTGCCATCCAGGATTTACAAAAGACATAAACATGTGAGTGTGTTCTGATTTTATCATCACTGTGGCATACTTTTAGTATGGACTTTCAAGGTAATGTACAGTGAAACGATCTAACTGCGATGTAATTTCTGAAAGTATGACAATGAAAGATTTACTGATGCAGAGATGCCAGGATTGATTAAACATGTATCCTTCCATTAAAAGGAAGAATATAGATAAGGCTTAGATCTAAGGTTAGATTGCCAGCTGCAAGTAGGACTTCATATTGTCTCTACCTTACATGTAGAAATGACAGACCAAGAATAATAAAATATTTGATCTGCTATGTTTTACAAAAATATCCAGATAACTTTGATATACACCACTTACTCTCTTATTAATAACCTTTATTTTCACTGAACTGCTGCCTTAGTTTCATTTCCACTTTCTATAATGGATCACTAAATACAAAACTTACAAAAAGTTAGCATAAGACATCATAAGGAAAATGTAGAATAGGAAACAGCCTTGAAAAATATAAAACATGTGAAATGTTTGTTCTCTCGCTTGGATTTTATGGACATCATATAGTCAAAATATACTGTCCAGGTTATTGTTATGTTTCCCAAGGCTTTGTTGTACTTTAAAATCCCCTACCAACATTTAGTTTAGAAAACATCTGAAATAACTCACCACTCCTCCCACTACATCTTCTACTCTCACCTTCTCACTCCCCACTCTCTACTTCTTCAGCACTATGCCTATTTCGCCTACATCCCCATACCTTACATCCCTACTTCTTTTCTCAATTCTCCCTCTCCTTTTCCTTCCATATATCTTAACTGCCTATGAACATCTTCACTGCTCTAACTTCCACCAGCCTTCAAAACAAACATCCCTTCCTGCTCTGTCAACCACCCTGAAAAAACATAAACATAGCATGCACAACCAACTATTTCCTCCCAATGTATCATAGAGTCACCCATATTTCCTACAAATACTACCAAGTCAAGAGAGCACATAACTTACTGAATCTTACTCTTATTCACACTTACAGATTACACCTTCACCTCCATATAGATGGTGACATTCATCCCAATCCTGGTCCTACCAATAACACCCCTACCTATACAAGCAGTCCTTCTTCCGCTTCCATACACAACCCTACAAAGCCTCCTAGCTCCCACTTATTAGCTCACTTGAAAATATATATAGTATTAACAATAAAATAACTCACCTTCATGCCCTACTTGAGGTACACGACTTTGACATTCAATGTTTACCTGAGACATGGCTAAAACCATCTACCCAGGACTATGAAATCACTCCTACAGGATATAGTATTTTAAGAATTGATCACCCTAACAACAAGGGAGGGGGTGTGGCCTTAATATATAAAACAGAGGCTCCAACTTACACTACTAGACACTTATCCTCCAGCTAATACCAATTCCAAAATTCTTTTCACCAAGCTACAACTAAATACTTGTAAGTCCATCTATATTTTATGCTTATATCTTCCTCCAGGTAATAGCATCAACTCCCTTGAAAACATCCTCAGCTGACCTGTCCACTAACTATCCTCAAGAAACCATTGTCTTAGGCAACTTTAATATTGACTGGAATACCTGTAATACTGATAACCCTTCTAACCACATAAACCTTCATGGCTTCTCTCAAATTGTCACCTCACACACTCAAATCCATAAACCCACCAACAAAGAATCTATCCTTGATTGGATCCTTATAAATACACAGTCCCCAATCTACATGGTAGGCATCCTCCTCGACGACATGAGTGATCACTCTTTAACCTATTTAATTCGACAAAAGACCAATACACCTAGTCCTATAACCTACAGAACTTCTCACTTCAATAAACACTTTAACCCTGAACGTTTCCAAAATGAACTGAACCTATGCAACTGGTCACCCTTAAAACACCTCCAACTCGAGAAAGCAGTGGCTTACTTCAATTCTAAGTTCCTTGAAATCCTCAACTTCCACACCCCTTCCTGTACCCTTAGGAATAGGACCAAAACTGTGCCAGGGCTTACAAAGGAAACCAAACAAAAAATTTTGCTTAGAAACAAATTTTGGTCTAGATAGCGTTCTTCAAAAGACACATCTGATCACATAAAATTTAAACAGCTTCGAAACTCTACTAAAGAATCTATTCTATTAGACAAAAAAACTTCTTCTTTTAACTCCAGCAAACCAGCCAACAAAGTTCACAGAAATTCTGGTCAGGGATCAATACACTCCTTCATCCAGGCAGCACTAAGGCACCCACCCCCTTCAGAATAACCCAAGTCATTCCCAATCAAATTTCTGACTCCTTCAGCAACTTCTTTACTGAAGCTATCCAGTCTCTTGCCAACTCATTACCTCCTGTATCTATGAATCTGCTCCCTCCTCCTTTACCTCTCCATCCACTTTCCAACTCCAACCTGTCCCTACTTCCCTCATCTGTACCCTACTACAAAAACTCAAACCCTCTACCCCCTCAGCAGACCTACTACCTGCTAAGTATCTTCAAATTGCAGCCAAAGGTATTGCTTATCCTATCTCAATCCTAATTAACAGAACCATAAAATAAGGTACCATCTCATCCATCTGGAAAATCTCACATATTATCCCCATTCATAAGGGTGGCAACTCTACAGAACTTTCCAACTTTCGTCCAATTGCCCTACTCTCTCCCATAGCTAAAATCATGGAAAAATGCATTCACCGCCAACTACTTGACCACCTTCTCCTAAATTGCCTATTAGCTAGCTCTCAGCATGGCTTTTGACCCTTCCATAGCACTACTACTGCCCTCCTTTCATTTACTGACCACATCAACAATAACCGTAACAATAACATCCTGTCCTCTGCTATCTTCATTGATCTTTCAAAAGCGTTTGACATGGTTAATCATCAAATACTTTTGAATCTTCTGAAATCCCTCTCACTTGACACTCAAGCACTACAGTTGTTCATGTCTTACTTAAATAATAGGCAACAGGCAGTGCTCTGGGAAAACACTCTATCCATCCCTCTTCCTGTCTCCCTTGGTGTACCCCAAGGATCTATTTTAGGCTCTCTTCTATTCTCCATCTTTATCAATGATCTAGCTATTAGTATTCCCCAAGCTGTTACCATACACTACGCTGATGATTCCACTTTAATCTCCTCAGCTACAAGTCCATCTGAGCTCCAGGCCCTCACCCAAAGTGTCTTTGAGCTTGTAGAATACTATTTTTTACAGTGCTGTCTCCTCCTCAACCCTTAAAAGACTAAACTACTGCTATTTACTCCTACACAAAAGTCTACTCCATTTCACTTCGCTATAAAATCCAAAAAATGCACAGTCATATCTCCAGACACAACAACCAAACTTTTAGGAGTTACTATTGACCGCAGCCTTAACTATGATACTCATATCAATACCACAATAAAATCGGTAAACCGAAAGCTAGGCTCCCTCTACAAAATTAAGCCCTTCCTCACTCCCACAGCCAGAATTACTATTGCCCACACCCACCTCATCTCAACTCTCTTCTATGCCTCACCTATATACACAAATCTATCAAAAACTAACCTCAACAAGCTGTCAATCTCCTACAACAGTATAGCCAGATTTGCTACCGGCTCCCCATTTAGAACCCACCACTGCCTAAATTTAAACTAACTCGGTTGGCTGGAACTACACAATCAGTTCTTATTTCAGCAACTAATTATTTCCCATAAAATCCTTTATTATCCAGATAAAACACAAATTCTTACAAATCTTATCAGTTCATACAAAAATCTTTCTAATCTACGCTCAGCTAATAAACTACTAGTATCTACACATAAAACCAACAATAAAGCAGGAGTTTCCCTTTCCTCTAATACAGTGGGTAAAAGCTGGAATCTACTTCCTGGTGACCTCACTTGTATCTCATCTATTTCACTTTTCAAAAAGAAACTTAAATTGTATCTTACTAGCCACTGGCTCTGTCCCTGTACCAACCCTGACTAATACTTTCTCCTCCTGTTTTCATCATCACGTAATTTTTCCTAAGATATTCCACCTTACATCATTGTCACTTCAAAGGTTACTACCTCTAAGTGGGACTTAGCATACCCAAGATAGACTTAACAGACATCCTACCTGCTTCTACTTGAGGAGTAACTTCCCCTTTACTTCTCTCTCCCATTCCTGATTTTCTTCTCTTCTATAACTAGTCTTTTTTCCCATTCCTTCCTTATGACTTTATTGTTCTGGGAATCTCCCTCTTCCTTCTTATACTTTCCCACAGTGTAAAAAAAAATAAAAACTTAATTGTGAAAATAGGGGAGGGGAATTTTATCTGTATTTTATCTTAACTGAACTTTAATGTATCCGTAACTGAACTTTAATGTTTTGTAACTGTTACTGTATTTTTAATCTTAAAATTTTGTAATTTTAATTTTAAATATTTTTAATGTTGTCTGATCCTTGTGGAGCTTTTCTCCCCGGGCCACTACTGAAAATGGACATATATCCAGCTAGACTAGCCCGGTCAACAAATGTAAAATAAATAAATAAATAAATAAAACTGCTATAAATGTAGTACATCTGTCATCATTTAGGCAATCATTTCATTAAGAGATGACGAGTTAAATAATAATAAAAAAAAAAACCTTGATGCAACATAAACCAGTGGTTCTCATTCCATCTGTGAGACATACTAACTCATTAGACTTACAGTGCTAAGCTTAGCATGGAGGTTAAGCCTACCTGTCTGCCACTTAATGAAAATATTAATAACTCAAGAAAAGAATGTCATCTTTGCAGTTGCCATCTGTTTCTTTGATATACTGCTCCCTGCATCTGGTACATAGCATTACTGACCAAGTGGCCAAGGTTGCATTATCCAACAGCTTTGTCAGAGATGGATATGTGTGCAGTGGTCGTCAACATTTAAACATTAGGCAGGAAGGGATCAATTGGATGATGCATCTCTGGAAAATGCTCTAACATGGTATGGTGTCTTTATCAGGAAATACCTTAGAGGTTGGCAGTGCAGGTAGTGGTAGGAAAAAGTTTCCAGACAGTGCTGTGAGTGATATTCATTAAAATGTCTAATAGGAGAATAATAACTTTTATATGGGGAGAACACATGAAAGCAGAAGATTACAGACTGGTCCTTTTAAAGTAAGAATTCTGCACCCCAAGTAATAGATATTGGCTCTATATTATATCATCAAACCATCAGTTTAAAGAACGGCATTTCATCAAAAATGCATTCATCTAATCCTTCCACAACACCTGCTAATTATATATGCCAACTCCAGGATTGCACTACAGTGGGGAAAGGGCAAATTTTCCGATCCCTACCATAATGCAGTCTCAGTAAGAACAGTTTGACAAATGGCATATTCAACAAAATGTCGATTTGAAATGCCGTTCGATGATCTGTTCTTTCAATGATATAATAAGGATCCATAGACATCTCTTTTCCCATGCCCTTTTAAGGAAGGATGAATTGCAGTATATGATTTTGAATCCCAAGGAGTCTGAAATATTTTCTTTAAGCAGCATCAAACTGTGGCCAGAGCTATCAGACATGAGATGAGAATCCTTGGAGGAAGTGAGTTTGGTCCATGAGGGTTATGATAGCTGAGACACAGAGTTGTTGGATAAGAGAAAGTTGGTGTAAAGGATTTTATTTGTTATGACTTTGGATGCCAGCCAGAAAGGTATCAACAAACAGCTTTATATTCCATCAATAGAAGTCCTCGGGAAAAAGACTTTGACTTGCCTGTAATGCACAATACTTGTAAAGTTTTTTTTATTTTACAGAATTATATATAACTGCAAGATATAGTTAACAACTGTAAGCTTAAACTCTATATTTGTACATTGATTAAGCATTGGGGTCAAAGCAGCAAATGAACTCATCTTCTTTTACACTCAGTCACTACTTTCCTTCATAAAGCAAAAACTTTTGTCACTACATCTGACCTTGATATTGCAGGAGATCTGCGACAAGGGCATACACCTACAAACTTACTGACAACTTTGTCATTGTTTAATAGCCTCTGGTCACTATTTTTATTTATATATATTTTATTTTATTTTACATTTTTTTAACTGGGAAAGTCTGACTGGGACAGAGCCCATTTTTAGAGGCGGCCCAGGGAAAAATGCTCCATATGCATATCTTTGGAAAGTGGGAGGGAACCAGAGCACCTGGAGGAAACTCACGAGAATACAGGGAGGACATGCAGACTCCACACAGAAGGCACCCCAGCTGAAAATCAAACCTGAGAGCCTCTTGCTGTGAGGCAACAATGCTAACCACTGCACTACTGTGCTACATCTGACACTGATATTGCAGGAGATTTGCCACAAAGCTGTACACCTACATGTTTAAGGAGAATGTTGTCATTGTTTTATGTAAGCATATTTATCATGAAGAACCTTGCTGCATATTAAGTTTAAACAGTTACATACATGCCTGCTCGACTGAAAATCTCTGTGGAGTAGTCGGTGCACTCTAAGGACCTCTTACTAAGTTGGCTACAGTCCCCTTTAGCTTGACCAGTAGACTCTATTGCCTAACATAGTTATTTACTCTCAGGAAATGACAGACAGCCTGTTTTACTTGCTTCTCTTTGTTAATTGCTTAGTCTGGGCTACAAACTGATTGCTCTTGGTTATAAATTGGCCATTAAAGAAATCTTCCATCCTTGCCAAAAATTCAACCCAAACTCCTCTCCTGATAACTCACCACTCAAAACTGCAATACAGTTTAACTCTTATTTTTTAGATAAGATAGCATCTCTTACCAAGGATTTGTCAACATTTATTCCCAACCCTGTCCAACAGCCACATATTACCACATCCAGTTTCACCTTCAAACCTGTGTCCAAATCATATGCAGACACTCTAACACAATGACCTACACTGACAAGTTTACAGAGGATTTTGTCATTGTTTAATAGACTGTGGTCAGTAACTCTGACCTTGCTATTGCATGAGCTCTGCCACAAGGCCCTATACCTACAAATTTACTAACAATTTTGTCATTGTTTAATAGCCTGTGGTTACTACATCTGACCTCAGTATTGCAGGAGATCTGCCACAAGGCCCTACACCTACAAGTTTACAGACATTTTTGTCATTATTTAATAGCATGTAGTCATTATTTTTATTTTTATTTATTTTATTTTATTTTATTTTACATTTAATAACCAGGAATGTACACCTGGGACAGAGCCCATTTTCAGTGGGGACCCAGGGAGAAATGCTTCAGATGCATGTCTTTGGAAAGCGGTAGGAAACCGGAGCACCTAGGAGGAAACCCATGAGGGCATGCAGAATCCACTCAGGAGGCACCCCAGCCAAGAATCAAACAAAAGAACCTCTTTCTGTGAGGTGACAACACTAGCTGCTGCACTCCTGTGCCACATTTGACATTGATATTGCAGGAGATTTGCCAATGAGATCTACCACAAGGCCCTACACCTACAAGTTTACAGAGAATTTTGTCATACTTGAATGTCTTGTTTAATTGCTTTGTTCAGGCTATAAACTGATTAAACTGGCCATTAAAGAAATCTTACATCCCAGATAAAAATTCAACCCAAATCCCTCTCCAGATAACTCACCACTCAAAACTGCAATACAGTTTAACTCTTATTTTATAGATAGTATATCATCTCTTCCCAAGGATTCTTCAACATCTATTCCCAGCCCTGCCCAGCAGTTACATATCACCACATCCACTTTCACCTTCATACCTGTGCCCAAATCATATGTAAGATCTCTACCACAGTGCCCTACACCTACAGGTTTACAGAGAATTTTACCATTGTTTAACAGATTGTGGTCACTACATCTAACCTTAATAATGCAGGAGCTCTGCAACAAGGCCCTACACCTACAAATTTAATGTACATTTTGTCATTGTTTAATAGCCTGTGGTCACTACATTTGACTTCAATATTGCAGGAGATATGCCAAAAGGCCATGCACCTACATGTTTACAGACAATTTTGTTATTGTTTAATAGCCAGCGGTCATTACATCTGACCTGGATATTGCAGGAACTCTGCCGCAAGGCCCTACACCTACAAGTTTACAGAGAGTTTTGTTATTGTTTAATGTAAGCATATTTATCATGAAGAACCTTGCTGCATATTGATTTAAGAAGTTGCATACATGCCTGCTCTGTGATTGAAAATCTCTGTGGAATAGTCCATGCACTCTAAGGTCCTCTTACTAAGCTGGCCACTGTGCCCTTTAGGTTGACTAATACACTATACTGCCTATGTCAGTTATTTATCCTCAAGAAATGGCAGACAACCTGTTTTACTTGTTTTTTTTTTTTTTGTTAATTGCGTTGTTTAGGCTATAAACTGATTGCTCTTGGTTATAAACTGACCACTAAAGAAATCTTACATCATCCCAAACCCCTCTCTTGATAGCTCACCACTCAAAATTGCAATGCAGTTTAACTCTTATATTATTGATAGTATAGCATCTCTAACCAGGTATTACTCAACATCCAATCCCAACCCTGACTTACAGCAACATATCACCACATCCACTTTCACCTTCAAACCTGTGTCCAAATCATATATAAAACTACTCTTACACAAACTTAAACCATGATTTTCTTCAGCTGATGACCTTCTGAGTGAGTACCTAAAAATAGCAGCCAATAGCATTGCCTATACTGTCTCAATGCTTAAAAATAGGTCAGTCCAGGAATCCCACTTTCCCTTTCTCCAGAAAAAGTCACATATTATACCTTTGCACAACGGAGGAAATTCAACAGACATGAATAACTTTAGACCTTTAGCAGTCATATCTCCCCTTGCCAAAATACTTGCAAAATCTATTCAGAAACAATTGCTAGACTATCTCCTGCTGGAAGAACTCCTATCCCCTATACAGTATGGCTTCTGACCTTCCTATAGTACTAGCACTGCCCTTCTAACATAAATAAATACTGTCATTGAAGCTAGAGATAATGGCGGACTAGTTTCTTCCATATTTCTAGACTTGTCTAAAGCTTTTCAATTAGATAAAAGAAATAGAGGTAAGGCTCCAGGTCTCTTCCAAACAGTTTGTATTAACAGGTTACACAAGTGCTTTCACCAACTGGCTTCTTCAGGTGTACCCAACAGATAAACACACCTTCATTTATACTAGTCAGTTCTTAATTACTTGTGGAATTCTTAAAGATGTATATACCATATATAACAATCCTTAAAAATATATATAACTATAAAACACATTAAACGATTCATATAAAAACAATTCTATTACTTATATATAAATCTAAATACATTAAAACGTACACATTATATATATAAGAAAGCATAAATCGCATAAATTAAGAACATTATATAATAATAAACTATCTATGTAATGCTCTAGTCTTTAGGAATGGTTTTAGTGGCACATGGTCATTAAGGCCATGGCCATAATCTGCTCTTAATTTGACTATACACTTTATTTCCAAATTTTCCATTCTTACCCTAACATCACCAGCCCTCATATTATCAAAGCATTTATCTATCACCCTGAAGACAAAATAATGTTGTATACTAGTCTCTTTAATATGTTTAGCTAAAGCATTAAATAAACTTCCCTTTTTGATATGATATACATGTTCTCTGATTCTGTCTCGTAACAGTCTATCTGTTTTCCCCACATAGAATTTATTACAAATTTTGCAAGTAGCTAAATAGACTACGTGTAGGGAATCGTACCTAGCACTAACCTTAAACTTGTGCAAAACCCCTGAATCTGGATGTAAAAAATCTGTATCCACATTTATATATTTACAATATTGACATTTAGTACAAGGTTTGGTTCCTACTTTACTTTTCTGTACATTAAAATCTCTAGGACCACACAGTTGCCTTTTTAAGGACTTCTTATTCTTAAAGGTAAGCTCTGGAAATGCACCCATCAATTTACTTACTTGTCTATCTGAAGTCAAAATACTCCAGTGTTTGTTAATGATGTTTGTATAGCTTCCTATATTTCTGGAGTAACCAAAACATAACTTTAGTGGCTGTGCATTAGTAATTTGTTTTTTGTACTGCCTTCTAAAGGTTTAGAAAAATATGGTTTGGCTCTAGTGTGCTTCATATTTTTTACTGTATTAACACTTGAATCAATCAGTCTCTTTTCATAGCCCCTATCTAATAAATCTGCCTCTAGTCTATCTAACTGTGTTACAAAATCATGTTCCATGGCGTTAAGCCTGGAGGCTCGATATACTTGATTTTGTGCTACGTTTTTAAAAATAAAATGAGGATGCATGCTATCTCTTCTAAGAAGATTATTAACATGACATTCCTTCCTAAACATTATAATGTTTAATTCACCACTTATTTCCTGTATAATAAGAACATCTAAAAAACTTATTTCTTTATCAGAGTAATTCAGAGTAAATTTAAGAAAACTTGTTGATGTATTAATATAATTGACAAACCTTTCCAGTTTCTCTATAGAGCCTCCCCATAACATAAAAAGGTCATCTACAAATCTGCGATAAAACAAAATATCATTGCCAAATACACCCTTCTCTAAGAAATTCGTTTCCCATTCCAACATTACCGCATTAGCATAGCTATTCATAAAAGACGTTCCCATGGCAACGCCTTGGCATTGCCAATAAACCTTGTCTTTGAACACAAATACATTGTTCTCCAATACAAGTTTCAAAAACCTACAAATCAACTCTATCTTATTGTCATCATAATTCCCACTTTTGTACATCAAATCAGCCACACTTTTAATTCCATACTCATTAGGTATTACAGTAAACAGTGAGATAACATCAAATGTATCAAGTAATACTTGTTTTCTTTTTGTACATTCACAAAATTTATAGAGGTCTCTAACAAACTGTTCAGTGTCCTTTAGAATATAAACTGAATTGTTAATAAGAGTTCTCAAAGTTTTTTCCAAATATATAGAGATGGCTTCAGTACATCAATTCCTACCCGACACAATTGGTCTCATTGGGGAGTTATCTTTATTTTTATGTATCTTAGGAAGGCCTTGTACCATGGGAATAGTAGGTTTAATAATAATAAAGTATTGGAACAAACTTTCATCTAAAATATTCATATTAACCATCAATTTTAACTGTTTGTTGACATGATGAACCATGCCATTTACTTTTACCAAATTAATTGGTTTATAAAAAGTTTCATCCTTTAGAAGAAGAAACATCTTCTTATCATAGTCGTCCCTGTCAAGGATGACTATGGGTCCCCCTTTATCCGCAGGATGTATCATAATAGACTGGTTTATTTTTAATTTTTTTAAGGCAATGCATTCATCTTTAGATAAATTATGCCATTTCTTCCTATCATTTAGCATTTCCTGTTCATAAAAAGTTCTATAAACATCATCAATACATATTTTCTCAAATGCAGCAATCAGTGGATTCATGTTGGGCATAAAACAACTGGGTTTTCTATATACTAATTCTCTATTAACATTCTCACCAGCAAACATAATTTTTAACATCAAGTTTCTAGTAAACATTTTAATGCCTAATACCACCTCTGTGATATCAGAATCCATTGTGGGAATAAACTATAGTCCTTTTGCTAAAACATTAAGTTTATTGTCAGACAAAACATATTGAGATAAATTTCTAACTAACTTTTGCTGTTTAAAAATGCTTTTTTGATGGTGTTCGGACTCACCATACTGTCTGTTTGTTTCCTTTTGTATCTGGTTACACTTCTGCCTCTTGTTTGAGACTGGTTCAGTCGACCTCTTCCCCTGCTGTACGATCAATTTCTAGTCGGTAGTGGGAACTGTAGACCTGCTGGTCGAGGACCCTCTAAAAAAGGTGATGTGGGAAGAAGTTCTTCTTCAAAAATCAACTTGTACACTTCCATCCGTTCCTTTGTGTACTTGTGCCTTAGTGGTAATAGTTCTTTTTCTGGCACCCGCATCGTTGATTGTCAAAGGGTTACAACCTAACCCATTGATAACAGAACCACTCCCCTCAGATGTTGTAGGAGCATTATTGCCATTCTGATTGGTTGTGACTCATGAAAAATTAGTTTCAACAATATTAGATGATACTAATTACTAGATTCAACCTCAGTAATGGGAGTGAAATTCAACAGACATGAATAACTTTAGACCTTTAGCAGTCATATCTCCCCTTGCCAAAATACTTGCAAAATCTATTCAGAAACAATTGCTAGACTATCTCCTGCTGGAAGAACTCCTATCCCCTATACAGTATGGCTTCTGACCTTCCTATAGTACTAGCACTGCCCTTCTAACATAAATAAATACTGTCATTGAAGCTAAAGATAATGGCGGACTAGTTTCTTCCATATTTCTAGACTTGTCTAAAGCTTTTGACACAGTTTTTTCACAGCAAACTTCTACTTCAAATGCCCTCACTAGATCTCTCTGTCTCTCTCTCTCAGCCCATCCTTCTGTGGTTCAAAAGCTACCTGTTCAATAGGTATCAGTCAGTAAACTGGCAGTCCATGCTCTCTCTTTAACTCCCATTCACCACAGGTGTAGCACAAGCTCAATCCTTGGCCCCCTGCTCTTTAACAAAAACTCCCTCTATACTTCCACACAACAGGCCACCCTAACACAATACACAGATGATTCCACTGTCATTTGCACATCTGACAACATAGTACACCTCTAAAAAAATACTTAGGAAGCTTTAATAGCCACTGAAACATGGCTTTGTAAATCACAACTCATGCTCAACCCTAAAAAGACCAAACTACTACTTTTTTTCTCCAAATCCCTCTCTCACAAAAAATAAATAAATAAAGACCTATCTATTGATAAAACAACCATTGAAGTCACTCCTCATAGCAAACTATTACTGGTGATAGTGGATGATAATCTTACATTCAACCTGCATGTACAAAATTCCATAGGAAAAACTCATCAATAAATAGGGATGCTTTACACAGCCAAAAGCTTTCTTACTTGAGGCAACTAAAACTACACTTTCCACTACATATCTCCACTACTTAACTACATATTCTAACTATACTAACTTGTAGTGGTGACATACACCCCAAGCCAGGGCTTAACACCACACCCAACTCAAACCTTAATCTTTCCACACCTCTAATCCATAGACAGAAAGCCTCACTTCTCTTTCTTAACCTTAATGTTAGAAGTATCTTAAATAAAGTTCATGAGCTGCATGCCCTATTAGTTCTATATAATCCAGAAATTGTATCACTGACAGAAACCTGGCTTAAACCAGACATTAATAATAATGAAATAACAGCACCAGGCTATAATATCATCAGAACAGATAGGAAAGGCAAAAAGAGTGGGGGGAGCACTACTATACCAAAATTACCTCAACTTAGAACAACCAAATGCCAATATTTCAGATATAGATAAAGCAGAAAGTATCCTTACAAGATTGAAACTGAATCCCAATAACCATATAAATATCATAGGCTGCTATTTCCCCACCAGGCAACAACATAGCCAATATGGAAAACCTACTAGAATCAATCTCAAACTCCTTTCCTCAGGAAACCATCTTATTAGGAGATTTTAACATAGATTGGCAAAAATTGCACCGACCAAAATCCATCTACCTACATCAACCTTCACTGATTTACCCAACTTATCTCAACCCCCACATGAACTGATAAAACATCTAAGTGCCAATCCATTTTGGACTGGATTCTTATAGCCGATCCCTCACCCACATCCCAAGTAGACTGTCTGCCAGACACCCTAAGTGACCACCAGCCTACCTTCCTACTTAGAAAAATAACTCACCATATTACCCAGACATCCTTCAGTGCAGTCAGGAACAAAAAGAACTGTAAACCCGATGATTTTATTTCAGCCCTCAAACAATACAACTGGAAACCACTAACACAACTACCCCTAGACAAAGCAGTTCACTACTTTAACACATCTTTCTTACAAACAATAAACCATTACACACCCACTAGAACCATCAGAATTAACGCTAAATATGCTCCTTGCTTAACTAGTACTACTAAATCCATCCTCAAAGAAAGGAACAAGACATTGCTACAATGCCACAAAAACACAACCCACTCCACAAAACAACACTACTTAGAGCTCCGCAATAAAGTCAAAAAGCAGGTTAAACTAGACAAAATTAACTAATATCAAAACCTCCAAGAAAAATATACTCACAACCCTCAAAAATTCTGGTCAGCTATAAATTCTGTTCTTCTACCAGGGAAATCTGCTACCCCAACTCCAGCTATAACTAATAACCTAGAAGATATCCCCACTCAGTTTAACAAATATTTCATCGAAACTGTTAAGACTCATGCAGAAACCCTAACTAAAAGTAGCAGCAGCGACCCCCCCACCCAAGACAACACAAACACCCACGACAACAACCCCTACTTCTGCCTACACCCAGTCCAGTCAATTCCACTTTAAAAGTCCTCCGCAAGCTAAAACCAACTACCCTGGTCACAGATAACTTACCACCTGAATACCAACAAATAGCTGTAAAAGTTATAGCTCATCCGGTCACTATTCTAATAAACAGATTAATATCAGAGTGTACGGTACCTGCTTTATGGAAAATCTCCCACGTCATACCACTGCATAAAGGAGGCGACTCCTTAGAATTAAATGATCAACCTATAGCTATGTTATTGCCCTTATCAAAAATACTTGAGTCATACACACACACAGCTAATGAACTACCATCTAAAAAACAACCTCCTATCCAAATATCAGCATGTATTTAGACCGTTCCATAGCACTACCACCAGTCTTATGTCCTTTACCAACACACTCAACAGCGATAGAAATATGGGCCAACTAGTCTCAGCCATTTTTTTAGGCCTGTCCAAAGCTTTTGATATGGTCATCCATAATAAAGTCCTCAAAACACTATCCACCCTAAATATGAGCACCCCCTCTATCTCATGGTTTAAAAACTACCTATCAGGGTGCCAACAAGCAGTATTATGGCAGAACCAACTATCTCCTCTCCTACCAATATCCTTAGGAGTCCCTCAGGGCTCTATACTTGGCCCATTACTCTTCTCTCTATTTGCTAATGAACTCTCTACTGCTACACCCAAAACCTCTGTAGTCCAATACAAAGATGACACCATCCTTATATGTGCAGCCCACACATTACATGACCTCCAGTCACTAACCCAAAAATGCTTCTCCCTAGCCAAGACCTGGCTCACCAATTCTCAACTTATAGCCAAGACCTGGCTCACCAATTCCCAACTTATCTTAAATCCAGATAAAAAAACTCCTCATCTTCAGACCTTGTAACCCCCATCTGACAACTTTACCATAATGCCCATGAACAATGCCAAGATCACCCCCACCTCACATACCAAACTCTTAGGTGTTGAAATAGACAATAACCTTAGATTTGATATTCATATAGCCCAAACTATTAAAAAAGTACACAAAAAACCCTGACTCCTCTATCGGAACAAATCATATCTCACTAGGCAAACTAAATCTACCATAGCTAGGACACATTTACTGTCCACCCTCCTCTGTGCTACCCCAATACTGACCAACCTTCACAAGACCAACCTAAACAAACTAGAATCTTGTTATAACAAGATTGCTAGATTTGCTACTGAAACCCCCTATAGGACCCATCACTGTGTAGCACTCAAACAGCTAAAATGGCTAAAACTGCCTCAGCTACTAAAACTCTCCTATTTAATGGTGGCACTCAAACTATACTACTACCCAACTAAAATCCCAATACTCCAAACGCTAGTTACACCTTATACTACAACAAGAATCCTAAGATCAACTACCCAGAGTCACCTACAAGTCATCAAATACAATAATGAAGCTGGGAAATCTCTCTTTGGCTATTCTATCTCAAAAGCTTTGAATAATTTACCTTGCCACCTGACCTCTAATATCTCCACCACACAATTCAAAAAGCTCCTCAAGGCTCACTATATGAATGTCTAGTTATTCTCCTGTAACCCCCCAGAATAAACAATTAATTGGCAACTTGTACCCACCTTAAAAATTAATACACTCTCTACTTAATAACCCTTATGCTCCCATACATAGAACCACTAATACAGCTTTTTTATTCATCTAACCAACTAAAACTCCTGCAGGAACTTATTCCCAAAAATAGTTTGGTAACTAATCATCTCTACCTCACTTTCCCATTTCCTTCTTGGTCAATTACACAGGGATAATGCTACCTAATAACAATTTAAAGTTACCCCATACTCTCAGCTAAGATTCTCTCTTACCCTTCTTCCTTATTCTTTTCAAACTAAACTTCCATAGCCACACCTCCAAAACAGGCCCATCATGCCACCATAACACCTAATACTGCTATTATTGTGACCTGCCTAAACAGTATTCCTATACTATCAATAACTGTGTATAAAAAATAAATAAAAAAAAGATCTCAGCTAGCACTTGGTTATGAACCACAGTAGATCTATATAGTAAAAATGAATGTCTTTAATGCTAGGGACTGTATTACATCTACTATTTAACAGACAAACTGGCTTACTGTATCTCACAGCACCTATTTTATGTACTTCTGCATTCTACCTTATTCCAATGTACTTTCCATTTATTTTAACGTACAGCACATTTTATATCATATTGTGTACTCTTGCCTTTTATTTTATGTACTATTGCATTTTATGTGATTGTTATGTGATTCTTATGCATTTAACTGGATATTTTCTCCCTGGGTCTCCACTGAAAATGGAGCTGTATCCCATCAGACTTTCCGGGTAAACAAATGTAAAATAAAATAAAAATAAAATTATCTCCTCCCCACACTTCTTTGTAGTGCTCACATCATTACTAACCTCTAGGCTTCATAAAAATTAAAACCTGAGCAATGGTATAACAAAGTTGCTAAATTTGCAGACCATACCCTTCTCAGAATTCACCACTGTATACCAGTGAAAAGCCTAAATTGGTTAGAACTACGATATCATCTAACATGTACAACTTCTTACCACATAAAACTATCCAGCATCCATCTGCCTGTCCAGCACTAAAAAACATTCTATGTAACTATGTTCCCAGATGGTCTTTGCGATCCAGTGACCAAAAACTCCTGTCTACAAACCTAGCAATGGGCATTGTCTTACTTGTACAAGGTTGCTAAGGCGTGAAACTCATTACCTGTATCCATCAAGTCAATACCCTGCCTCCCATCTTTCAAAACCACTCTGAAAGACTTTATGGCTTTTTTTTTTCTTGTTCAAAACCAGGAAAAACTATCTCCCTAATTGTGAACAAGTACCTTTTCATTCGTTATGCTGCCTTACTCTCCCTTCTTCATTTATCTCTTCTCTCTCTCTCTCTCTCATGTCCATACCATGCCTTTCAGCACATTGAGCAATGAGTACTCCCTAGGACCCATTGTTTCTGTAGCGGTTATGGTTTTACATGGTCAGGTTGCTAGGCCTCTGAGGGTGTACCACACACTCACACACACAATTATACCTAGGGCCAATTTAGAGTGTTCAATCCACATACTGCATGTCTTTGGAATATGGGAGAAACTGGTGCACCTGGAAAAAACCCACATGAACACAGGGAGGACATGCAGACTCCACATAGAAGGCACCCCAGTTGACAATCAAACCGGAGAACCTCTTGCTGTGAAGTGATAATGCTAATTCCTGCACCACCCTAATTGCTTTTTGCTTTCCTGCACCACCCTAATTGCTAATTCCTGCACAAGCACTCAAGTCACTCCAGAACAAGTACAAATATGACTCTGTCATTGTTCATGTTGGGATGAATGATCTGAGATGTACCTCCCTGGGCTACATGAAAAGAGACATGGAAGAGCTCTCCGATCATGTAGCCCAGGCTGGTATAACCCTGACCCTGAGTAGCATCCTACCCTCACCAAGAATGATACCTCAGTATAAAGAAAAAATGATCAATTTCAACAACTGGCTAAGCTTCTGATATCATTCAAGGGGGATCCAGTGTCTGTCAGCCTGGGACAACATGCTCGACAAACTGTGTTGCTGTGCAAGAGATGGCTTGCACCTGTCACCCCTAGGATTTCGAATACTGGCCAAGGCTCTTGCTGCCCCCATAGTGCCTTTTTTAGGCAAGGCTCAAAAGTCAAACCCACCTCTGTAAACAGCACAATTAACAAAAAACTGACAATTAACAAAAAACTGAGGGTTATGCTACTCAACGCCAGGAGTTTAAATCTCAAAATTCACTCGCTCAAAGCACTCCTCAGTATGGAGAATGTCAACATCTGTGCAGTAACTGAAACCTGGTTCAAGGCTCCAGAAAGCACCCCAGCACTACTGGGCTACAACTCATACCACACATTTCAGCCACAGAACATGGACCAAAACACAAAAGGAGGGGGTGTATCCATATTCATCAAAGATACCTACACCTCCAGGTTAGTGGCACAGCATGATACCTCTGAGATCATCCATGTGCAACTAACATCAGGTAAATCTGCAATGCAAATTTTGGCCTGCTACAGATCACCCTCCATGACCCAGGACCACCACTCCACCTTTCTGGAGACAGTGGAAAACATGAAGGTCCTACCGAACACCCTGATATTGGGTGATTTCAATTACCCTACCATTCACTAGGAAAACTACTCGAGTACAAACTCCCAGGCCCAGCACTTCCTGGAATTTATCAACTCAAATGCCCTGGATCAGCTGGTAAACTCCCCTACCAGAGGTGAAAACATATTGGACCTGGTCATCACCAACATGGGTGACAGGTGTTCCACACCGGAGGTCAACCCGTCATTGGTTAGATGAGTCCATAAACTAATCACTCTGGATGTCCACACCCCACCACCACCACCCCCAACTAAGAAAACCACAAAAACAACTTTTCTAAAACAAACTTCACCTTACTTACAACAGAGGTGGTAAGTTTCACAGCCCCCACGCTAAAGGATAACGCTGCCCAAAATGCAGAAACCTTCGCAAATGCACTCTATAAGCACCTACAAGGATGCATGGATCGTACCATCCCTAGCAAAACCAAGACTCACTCCTCTAAGAGAAGAAAACCAGTTTGGTGGACCCCTGCCATAAACAGGCTATACAATAGAAGGAGGAAACTAGTTCAGAAAAAAAGCAAACCCCAAGAAGGAATATCAGTAAGTAACTAAGGTCCCTCATGAAATTATCCAAGGCTAACTTCGAAAGAAAAATAACCAAGGATTCAAAAGATAACCACAAAGCCTTCTTTAGCTATGTTAAGAATCTAAGTGGCAACTCACAGATATGCACTGAACTAGTGCAAAATAGCACAAAATATACTGAACCTACTGATATTGGCAACATCCTGGCAGATAGATTCAGTGCAAACTTCACCCCCTCTCACCCCCAAAAGGGCCCACAACAATACCGGAAAAGTGTAGTGTCCCAGAAATCACAGATGCACAGATGAAAACAGACATTTCAAAAGCCAAAAACACAGCATCAGTGGAGCCAGATAGTGTCTCAGGCTGCATCTTGCACAAACTATAAAACAAACTAACCCCCCACCTAAACACGCTGTTCAACCTCAGCCTCTCCACAGGCTATGTGCCCATAGAATGGCACACAGCAATGGTTATTCCTCTCCACAAAGGAGGGGCCACAACTGACCCTGGTAACTATCACCCCATAAGCCTGACTAGCCTGGTCTGCAAGGTTATGGAGCGCATCATCATGGAACTCATTAACAAAGACATTGAGAACCTCCAAACACTTGACCCAACCCAATTCAGCTTTGTTAAGGGCAGATCATGCCTACTAAACCTGGTTGACTTCTTCGAGACAGTCACCAAGGCCATAGACAAGGGAAAGGTGGTTCACACAGCCTACCTTAACCTCGCCAAGGCTTTTGACACCATTCCCCACTCAGGTATTTCAAAAAAACTCACCAGTCTGAACATAAACCCCTACGTCACGAGATGGGTTGCCAACTGGCTTACAGACAGAACTTACACGGTAAGAATAGTGGGCTCCAGGTTCGACTCTAAACCAGTCACAAGTGGTGTCCCATAAGGCTCGGTCCTGAGACCCCTACTGTTTGGCATATACTTCTCAGAAGTACAGGCAAAACACAGGAGGACTATGGCTAACCAAGTTCACTGATGACTGCAAACTGGGAGCCATAATTAACTCTTCGGCTGACATGGACATCCTCCAAAAGGGCCTTACTGAGATGGACACCTGGTGTCAAAGTCATGGCCTCAAGCTAAATACCAATAGTCATCTTGTTTGGGAAAAACAAAACACCCACAAATTACCACATAGTTGGCAGCCGCCTTAATACAGAAGAGGTAATAAGAGATCTGGGGACCCAGGTAGATAGCGATCTCTCCTTTGGCAATCATATTGCCAAAGTAGTTAGTAAATCCTTTTATGTGGCCCTTCTAATTACTAAAGGGTTCACATCTAGAAATAAAGAGGTTATAGTGCCCCTCTACTCGTCACTCATCAGACCCATCATAGAGTACAATGCCCCATTTGGGGTGTACCTCACAAGACATTTCCAACAGCTGGAAATACTACAAAAGTACCTCACCAAGAGGATTACTGGCCTCAAACATATGTCCTATGCAGCCCGACTGAAAAAACTCCAGCTATACTCAGTGGCATATTGTTTACTCAGAGGTGATCTCTGCCTGACTTACAAAGCCATGTCCAACTCAGAATTGATGGACATGCTCCACCTATAGAAATCCAAGTCACTGCGAGCCACGTGCTCTAGTGAGCTAAACCTCACCACAACAATAAATAGAACATGTTGGAGGGAGAGATTCCTGAAACTCCCCATGCTTTGGAACAAAATTCCAAACTACCTTAGGCAGAGCCCCTCACTAATACTCTTCAAGAGAAACCTTGATGAGTGGATGGGTAACAGAAAATACACCCCTGGGATCACTTTATTGGCTCTGCATGACAGAGGATCAGTTAATTAATCAATGGGGCGGTGAAAGCCGACACACTCTAGCTAGGCTTATAAATGCCCTTGGGCAGATAGCCTAGTACCTACCTATGAACCTATGAACCCCACTTACCTCCTCACTGCTATGTAATTCCCTTCCCTGACTTCCTCTTTAAATATATCATAAGCCTGCTTTTCTCTCACTTAATATTGCAATTCCTATTTCTATTGGACTAACTTATCTTTACCTTCAACACAAGCTGTCTGAAACTCCTTTAAATATTAAATGATTGTCATATACCTTGTATCGATTCTTAATTGAAATGCACACCAGCATACAAAAGTCTTAAGTCTAAGTAAAAAAAATGATGTCTGTGTCTGTGTACATCCCTGGTTCCCTGGGTTTATACCTCCTTTAACACAAGCTGTATCACATGCATGCACAGCTGGGGTGAAAAGAATCGCATAATACATGAAAAAAACATACTTATTGATAAAAGGATATGCTAAAAACATATACATATTTACAGATGGAAGAATAGGCTACAACTTTTAGTTCAAGAAGCAGATGTTAAAGTCAAAACACGGATGGAAAACTGGAATGATGCTAGGTTCATTACTTTCTTCTGCATATCTTCCAGATGCATGGGGGAGTCTGAAAATACACCCATCTTTTTTATAAATCGCACACTGTTTGCTGCATCAGGAAAGGTTAAGAACATTAGTTTGAAGAAAGAGCTGGAATTATTAAATAAGTGGCCATAGAAATGTCAAATAAGGCTTGATGAAAAAGGAATGTAAACATTTTGTAGTGGGCCACAATAACCTTGTAGTGTGAGACGGGAGAAGAGAACCAATGTAACTAATAAAGAAATGAGAAGGGGCGCTGATGTACTAAGACTGGATAGACAGGAGGGGACTGGAATGAATACACTCATAGTACACAGCGTTTTAGGATGTAGTAGGAGGAGTTGTGATGCAGGAAAGATATTGCTCACACCATACCCTTAACAATTTGTACTTCACAAGGTCTTCAAAATGAAAAATTTTGCATGAAATTAAGGTGACAGTTTCTCTAGTAACACAAGGTGAAGGAGAAAAGTTATAAGCAGGGACATGAGAAACTGGCAGTCTTCCCCATGCAGTTCTGAATTGACTGAGGAAATATAATGTAGGTACATATGATTATGTCTGTTTACTGTAAAGGAATCACTCTAAACAGAAAGGACAGAGTAAGAAATAAGCAACAAAAAAGCAGGTTGTGGCTACAAACTTTTTCCTAGAGCAGCATAAGTATTTATTTACAGAGAGGGTTCATAGATTCATAGGTAGGTACTAGGCTATTGGCCCTAGGGCCTATATAAGCCTAGCCAAATGGTACCTGGCTTTTGTCACCCAAGAAAATATTTTTCCTGTGCCACTGTCGAGCAGAGCCACAGAGGTGATCCCCGGGTTGAATTTCCTATCTCCCATCCAATCATCAAGATTTTTCTTGAAGAGTGCTAATGAGGAGGTTTGTTTGATATAGATAGGTAGTTTGTTCCAGATTATGGGAAGTCTCTGAGACAGCATGTTCTGTTTATTGTGGTGACAAACTTTAGGTCCCTAGAGCATGTAGCTCAGAGGGACTGGGATTTCTTTACGTGGAGCATGTCCATCAGCTCTGGGTTTGACATAGCTTTGTATGTTAGGCAGAGATCGCCTCTGAGTAGGCGATATGAGACAGAGTAAAGCTGGAGTTTTTTGAGACGGTCTCCATAGGGCATCTGTTTGAGGCTTTTGGGGTTGGGAGGGTGGCCTAATGGTTAAGGAGTTTGCCTTACAAATACAAGGTGCAGGGTTTGAGTCTCACAAGGGATAATTGGCTAGGCTTAAAATAGCTTGCAAGAGCAGGTAGCCTAGTACTAACCTATGAACCTATGAACCTATGAGCCAGTAATCTTCTTTGTGAGGTATTTCTGTGGCCTTTCCAGTTGTTGTAGATGTCTTATGAGGTACATACCAAAAGGTGCATTGTACTCTATAATGGATCTAATATATAATATATATAATGGGCCAAACATAGAATGCTATTACAAAAACAGGTGTGGTAAAAGAGGTAATTGTAACCTTCCTTCCTTTCTTTATGTGTTAGGTGAAAATGAAACAGTGAAAATAAATTCTGTTATTAAATCTGTTTATAGCCAGACTAAATAGACTACCATCGTTGGGCATTAATTTAATTGACATAAATATTCACAATGCACATTGAAAAACTGTGTCTGGATTGAAGAACACCAGAAGAAATGCAGGCAGTACTGCATTTGGTCTTACTAAGTCTTATCATACCAATGTTTTAAGCTGCTGCTTCTGAAATATTTTATGACAGTGAAGACCTTATAATTCTTTTTTTTTCTTTGTTTGTTTTGGTGATTTCATCTGCCATGACAAAGCCCTTTGAAGTGAAAACAGTAGTTAACAAAGCATACAATTTTTAAAATTTATGTGTCCATTTGTCGGCTTTCACCTGGCTTTGTATCAGCGAGACAAATCCTTGACCCAAGCTGAAGCAGTTGCTTATGTGCTGAAGTATGAGGTGAGGGAGGGAGGGTGGGATATGACTGGCAGAAGTTGTCTTACCTGTCCTGAGGAAAGGAGGTGGCAGCCAAGCTGAGTGCCTGTCACCTGCATGTGGAGGATTGCCAGTGACAAGGATTTAGCGAACAACCAGTGCTGTGGTTTTGGTTTTCCCAAGCCAGTGTTAACAGGTCTCCTTGCATATGTATGGAAATACAGACGCATGACCCTGAACACAGCTAAATCATGTGGTGTAGAAATGTTCACATCATCTACCTGGGGAAAGATTAGGCTTATAGAGTAAAAAAGATGTTATGTACTGACCATAATGTTCCATCTGTGTTGTCCATTTTCATTCTTCCTCACTCATGGTTTTGGATCCGATCCCTCAGATCTGACTCTGCCATTGCTAAAACTCATGGCAACCTAAAACTCTCAATCTTCTCCTTTACCCATAATGCACCAACCCCAAGTGCCTCAGATCTTATTTGATGATGATAACAAGAAAGGAATTATCTATTATGTGTATATACAGTGGATATAAAAAGGTACACACCCCTGTAAAAATGCTAGGTTTTTGTGGTATAAAAAATGAGACACAATAAATCATTTCAAAACTTTTCCCACCTTTAATGTGAACTATAACATGTACAATTCAGTTGAAAAACAAATCTGTTAGGAGAAAAAAATATAAAAAATAAAAAAAAATACAATAAGCTGGTTGTATAAGTGTGCACACCCTTAAACTAATACTTTGAAGCACCTTTTGATTTAATTACAGCATTCAGTCTTCTTGGGTACACACCTGCCATGAATTAAAGAGACTCTGATTAACCCCAAATAACGTTCAGCTGTCCTAGTAGGATTTTCCTTCCATTTACTCAGTTGCCTGCTACAGCAAAAGCCATGGTTCACAGAGAGCTTACAAAGCATCAAAGGGATCTCATTGTTGAAAGGTATCAGTCAGGAGAAGGGTACAAAAACATTTCCACAGAAGACAGTGAAGACGGTCATCAAAAAGTAGAGAAAATATGGGACAACAGTGACGTTGCAAAGAACTGGATGTCCTTCCAAAACTGATTTAAAAGACAATACAAAAACTGGTCAGGGAGGCTGCCAAGAGAACTACAGCATCACTGAAGGAGCTGCAGGAATTTCTGGCAAGTACTGGTTGTGTACTACATGTGACAACAATCTCCCATATTCTCCATATGTCTGGACTATGGGGTAGGGTTGCAACATGGAAGCCTTTTCTTACAAAAAAAAAACATCCAGGCCCAGCTGAAATTAGCAAAAAAAAAAATAAATAATAATACATTGTCTCCCAAACGCATGTGGAAAAATGTGTTATGGTCTGATGAGACCAAGGTTGAACTTTTTGGCCACAATTCAAAAAGGTACGTTTGCTGCAAAAATAACACTTTGCATCATCAAAAGAACACCACCCCCACAGTAAAACATGGTGATGGCAGTATCATGCTTTGAGGTTGCTTTTCTTCAGCTGGAACTGTGGCTTTATTAAAGGTGGAGGGAATTATGAACAGTTCCAAATACCAGTCACTTTTGGCCCAAAATCTTCAGGCTTCTGCTAGAAAGCTGAAGATAAAGAGGAATTTCACCTTTCAACACAACAATGACCCCAAGCATAGATCCAAATCAACAAAAGAATGGCTTCACCAGAAGAACATTAAAGTTTTGGAATGGCCCAGCCAGAGCTGAGACCTAAATCGAATAGAAAATCTGTGGGGTGACCTGAAGAGGGCTGTGCATAAGAGATGCCTTCGTAATTTGACAGATTTGGAGGGCTTTTGCAAGGAAGAGTGGGCAAATATTCCCAAGTCAAGATGTGCCATGCTGATACACTCCTACCCAAGAAGACTAAATGTTGTAATTAAATCAAAATGTGCTTCAACAAAGTATTAGTTTAAGGATGTGTACACTTATGCAACCAGCTTATTGTACGTTTTTTATTTTTTATATTTTTTCCCTAACCGATTTGTTTGTTTTTCAGTTGAATTGTACATGTTATAGGTCACATTAAAACTGGGAAAAGTTTTGAAATGATTTATTGTGGACTCATTTTTTTATATCACAATAAACTGACATTTTAACAGGGTGTGTGTGTACACTTTTTTATATCTACTAATATATATAATATATAAGGTGCAAAGAAAAATATACATATAGAGAAATATCAAGTCCATATCTGGAACTCAATAGAAGGGACAGTAGCATCCCATAACAACTTATTCTTCCAGAAGTTAAAGGCTGGAAGTTGGTGGGTGTGGTCACCCAGTGGATAGCCAACTGGCTCACAGACAGGATCCAGAAAGTTAAAATTGGGGAGTCCACTTCTACAAAGAGGCCAGTCACAAGTGGAGTCCCTCAAGGTTCAGTTCTTGGACCGCTCCTTTTTGGCATTTACTTCTCAGAAGTCAAGGCCAATGTCAGTGGTCTCTGGCTGACTAAATTTGCAGATGACTGCAAATTAAGAGCTGTCATTGAATCTCACACAGACACAAATGTTCGCCAGGAGGGGCTGACACAGACAATCAAATGGTGTCAGAGCCATGGACTAAAACTAAATGCCAAGAAATGCATAATAGTATCCTTTGGAAAATCATCCATCCCTGGTAACTATTATATTGACAACACACCCCATAGAGTTGATCCAGTAGTCAGGTACTTAGGGACAAACATGGCATCTATATTACCCGATCAAACATTTAGGTTAGCGAATACTAAAACGTCGAACTGGTAAAATCGAAAAATTAAAACAGCAAACGGCCGTTTTAACGTATGGAATGAATTCCCTCGGTCGCAAAAAAAAAAAAAAAAAATTAAACCAAAATAAAGTGGGGGACTCCCCCCCCCCCCAAGATCGCTCAACAGTGGGGAAAGGGGCAAAATCCACATAATCGGCCATTCACTTTTTTTGCTTTCGCTATTACCAGATCAACGTGTAGGTAGTCACTAACCTAAACATTCGATCAGATAATAGGAACGCCACACATAGACAGTAATCTAGCCTTTGACCATCACATGTCTACAATGGTAAGGAAATCATTCTATGGTGCACAACTTATAAACAAAGGTATGGCATCTATGTTCAATGAAGTCATTGTTCCACTGTATTCGGCATTCATCAGACCTATCATTAAGTACAATGCCCACTTTAGTATGTATCCAACAATTGGAACGTCCACAGAGGTTCCTCAGTTCTTCCTAAAAGAATTCAGGGCATAAGTAAAATGTCCTATTCAGACTGCCTCAAGATGCTATCCCTGTATTCTGTCTCCTACAGGCTTTTGAGGGGAGATATATGCCTGGCATACAGGGTTTTGTCAGACCCCACTCTGATGGACCTCTTGCAGATACTCAGAACAAACATCACCAGAATTACCTATTCTAAAGACTTAAACCATGGCTCTGATATAAATAGGACTTGTTGGAGAGAGAGGTATGTATCCCAGAGACTACCCCATCTAAGAAACAGGTGCCCCATCCATGTGAAGCAGAGTTCCTCCCTAACCCAGTTCAAGTGCAGCTTGGACAATTGCATGGGAAACTAGAAATTCATCCCTGGTTTGGCACCTATGTCTCTAATGGCCACAGGTAACATGTAAATGGTTCATCTCCCAGGCCCATGCTTAAACTTATCAAGGGTATCAGAACTTGTCACAGATTTACGATGCATGGTTAGGGTTAAAAAGACCCCTGTTCTCGATAGCCTAGTAAACACCTATGAACTTATGGGAGTTGAGGAAGAATGAAATGGACAACACAGATGGAATGTTATGGTGAGTACATAACCTCTTTATCTGATGTTGTCCATTTTCATTCTATACTCAACTGATGGGACAAATTCTCCAGGTACCTAAAATCCCAGGTGGACTCAAGGAAGAATATTCCTGAGCATAGTTGAACCAAATGATGCTCTACCCCTGGAGACCAGATCCAATTTGTAATGCATAACAAAGGTATGGCGAGTAGCCCAAGTTGCTGCTGCACATATGTCATCTATGGATGCTCTAGATTGATAAACTGAGGAAGTTGCCATGGATCTAGTTGGTTGTGGTAAGTTAATACCCATTTTGCTAGAAATAAATGAAATGCAATCAGTCAGCCATCTTGGTAAAGTTACTTTGGCAACTGGTTCTCCCAATTTCAATTCTTGAAAAGAAACAGTTGGTCAGTTTTTCTGGTGTCTTTTGTTCTATGTAGGTAAAAACATAATTGTCTGTGAAAATCCAATAATTGTAATACGTATTTGCCTTTGTAAGCAAATTTAGGAAAGGAAACTGTCAAATTAATGGATTGATTGATATTAAATTCAGACACCACCTTGGGAAGAAAGGATGCATTGGTTCATAAAGTAACTCTAACTTAGTGAAAGATCAAGTATGGAAGTTTAGAAGACAAAGCTTGAATTTCTGAAAATTATCTAGCAGGAATAATGGCTACTAGAAATATCTTCTTCCAGAAAAGATATTTGAGGCCACACTTAGCTGCTAGTTTGAAAGGGAGATAGATAAATGCCTGCAGTACCAGATTAAGGCCCCATGGGGGAAGTAGGGTCTTTAAAAGAAGGCCTTAAGAGTGTCTCACAAAAATACTTTGCACAATTTACAAGAGGCGATGGAGGAACCCCCAAATCCAATGTGAAAATTTGATATAGGTTCATAGGTTGGTACTAAGCTATCAGACCTAGGGTCTATACAAGCCTAGCCATAACAATTCCCTGGATATTTCTTCCCACAATATTTACTTCCCTGGACACCTATCTAGCTGCCAACTGAAATTTAACGTTAGAGGAACTAGCTCCTTTTTTAAAAAAAATGTACCAAAAATTCCAGAATGTTATGTACTGGGGCTGAAAAGGTTCAGCATGATTTTGATGTGCCCAGTACACAAATCTCTTCCATTTACAGGAATAGAGTTTGCATGTTGAAGGTTTATGGGAAGATAAAAGTATACATCTAACAGTGGAAGAGATCATAGGTTAGGTTGTCTGGCTATTAATGGAACTGGAGAAGCCAGGCTGTCAGCCTGAGGTTTGGTGTGTCTGGATGGATCATGCTTGTTGGTGAGACAGGAGATCTGGTGTCAGATCCAGAATCCAAGGTTGGTGAAGTAAGTGAGGTGAAAGAATGCACTTGCTCCACTTGTTTACTATCACACTGGCCATTCCCGGAATGTACATTGCTATGAGAAAGCGGTTGGATGAGATCATTCATTGCCACACTCTGAGTGCTTCTCTACACAAGGGGTAAGGTCCCTATTTGTTTGCTGATATGCCAAACTACTGACATGTTGTTCATTTGAATTAAAATTGTCCCTGAGAGGAGAGCATTTTGAATGGCCTGCAACACTAAAATCACTGGTCTCATTTCTAGAACATTGATATGCAAGTTGGCCTCTTCGAGTGACCAAGTGCCTTGGACTGTTTTGCGCAGATAATGTCCTCCCATCCCAACTGGGAAGTGTCCGTGGTCACTATGGCCTTGAGCTGAGGGGGAATGAATGGAAGGTCTTGTAGAATCTGATCTGACTGAATCCTCCACCAAGATCTCTCTTTTGCATATCTGAGTGATATGTATCAGAGTTGACATGGGTTGATAAAGTATTGACCATTGTGTGGCTAGCATCCACCATAGAATTCTCATGTAAAATGTGGCTAAAGGTACTAGTGTTATTGCCACTGCCGTTGATCCTAGAGCCTGATGGACCAAGTGGGCTGAAATCTTGTTACTACAGATTGCTTTCCTGATTTGTGTTCTTAAAGTCTAAACTCTTTAGGGTGGCACTGAAGCTATCATTGACTTTGTGCTGAACAGTGTTCCTATAAATTCTAAATTTTGAGTAAATTGCAAACAAATATTTTTATAGTTTATGGTTATCCCCCAATGAGAGCACATCTGGAAAATCTGATCTCTTGCCTCTATTACATGATGTCTGGTCAGGGCGGTAATGAGCCTGTTGTCTAGATAATGAAACACCCAGGACTAATGACCCTGGTGCCTTTACAAGCCTAGCCCATAGGATTACCCTGGCATCATACCACCTGACCTTAGTTCCCACTGCCTCTGTTGAGTAGAGGCACTGGAGTAATCCCCAGGGTGAATTTTCTATTTTCCATCCATTCATCAACATTTATCTTGAAGAGGGCCACTGAGGTGCTCTGTTTGACATGTATGGGAAGTCTATTCCATAGCGTGAGCAGTCTCTGGGTTATCAACCTGTCCCTCCAGCATGTTCTGTTGATTGTGGTAATGAGTTTGAGATCTCTGGAGCATGTGGTGTGGAGGGATTGGGATTTCTTTGGATGTAGCATTTCTGACAGAGATGGGTCAGACATGGCTTTGTAAGTCAAGCAGAGATTGCCTCTAAGTAGGTGATATAAGACAGATAATAGATGGAGTTTTTTGAGTCTGTCCATATAGGGCAAGTGTTTAAGGCCTAGGATCCTCTTTGTGAGGTACTTTTGTGGCCTCTCCAGTTGTTGCAGGTATTTAGTGAGGTACATGCCAAATGGGGCATTGAACTCAATGATTGGCCAAATGAGGAAAGAATAGAGGGAGACAATGACCTCTTTATTCCTGGATGCAAAACTCTTAGTAATGAGATGTGCCACATAGAAGGACTTTCTGAACACAGAGGCAATGTGATGGTGAAAACAGAGTTTGCTGTCAACCTGTGTTCCCAGATCTCTTATAATGCTTTCTGTGTTCACTGGACTACCATCAATGTGGTAATTCATGGAAACCAGGTTTTTCCCAAAGGGGATGACAACACATTTTTGGCATTGAACTTAAGGCCATGCTTCTGACACCAGTCATTTGTCTCAGTGAGGCCTTTCTGTAGGATGTCAACATCACTTGGGCAGTTAATAATAGCTCTCAACTTGCAATCATCTGCGAACTTTGTCAGCCAAAGTCCCCTTGTGTTGGCCTGTACTTCAGAGAAGTAGATACCAAACAGGAGACGACACAGAACTGACCCCTGTGGGACTCCACTCGTGACTGGTCAGCAGTCTGACTTGGAATCAATTACTTTCACACTGTATATTCTGTCTGTGAACCAGTTTGCAACCCACCTAGTGATATAGGGTTGATGCCTGGCTTAGTGAGTTTTTCTATGATTCCTGAGAGGGGAATGGTATCAAAGGCCTTGGCCAGATTAAGTTAGGCTGTAAGAACCACCTTGCCTTCATCCACAGCTCTGGTGACTGACTCAAAGAAGTCGACCAAGTTGAGCAGACATGATCCAACCTTCACAAAACCAAACTGTGTGGGATCCAGAGTTTGGAGATTCCCTTTATCCTTGTTTATTAGGTCCATGATGATGCATTCCATAGCTTTGCATATCAGACTTGTCAGGCTAATGGGGCGATAGTTCCCAGGGTTAGGTCCATGAAGATGCATTCCATAGCTTTGCATATCAGACTCATCAGGCTAATGGGGCGATAATTCCCAGGGTCTGTAGTCACTCCTCCTTTGTGGACAGGGATGACTGTAGAAGTGCGCCATTTGGTAAGGACAAAGCCTGAGGTGAGGCTGTGATTGAGCAGGGTACACAGGTGAGGTGCCAGTTCACTCTGTAGTTCATATAGAACACAGCCAGGGACATTCTCAGGTCCCATAGAAGCTGTATTCTTGGCCTTGGATAGTGCTGTTTTAACCTGTGCAGTAGTAATACTGGGTGCCTGGCAATCTACTGGTATTGTGATTGGTCCTTGGGGGGGGTAAAGTTGGCACTGAATCCATCAGCCAGTATATTGACAATATCTGTTGGCTCGGTATTGGAGGTACCATTGGGCAGTAGCTCAGAGCAAATCTGGGTATTGCCACGGAGATCCTTTACATAACTATAGAAGGCCTTGTGGTTGTCTTTACTATCTGCTGCAATTCTGTTTTCATAGCTAGCTTTAGAGGATTTGATGAGGGATCGCAACTTTTTGTTGAGGCTGATAAGGGAGTTTTTCCAGTCTTGGGACTTCACCTTATTTTGCATCAGTTTCCTCCTTCTGTTGTAGAGTTTGTTTATGGCAGGGGACCACCAGATTTGCTTCCTTTTTTTGGAGGAGAGCATCTTAGTTCTATTGGGTATGGTGAGATCCATGCATTTGCGTACGTGTTCGTACAATGCATTGGTGTATGATTCAGCGGTCATGCAACTATTCTCCATTTTTATGGGTTTCATGACATTAGCCACCTCTGTTTTAGGAACCCAAAGTTTGCTTTGGAGAAGTTTTTCATTGTGGTTATCTTTGCGGGAGGGGGGTGATGACAGGCTGGGAAGGATGTGGATTTCCAAGGTGATTAGTTTGACCACCAATAGTCAACTCTTCCCTGGTGTAGAGCAACGGTTGCCCATATTAGTGATGACCAGATAAAGGATGTTGCTACCTCTAGTGGGGGTAAGAATGAGCTGATCCAGGGCACTGGAATTAATGAATTCCAGGAAACGTTGAGCAAGTGTATTGGTACATGAGTAGTTTTCCCAGTTAATGGAAGAGTATTTGAAGTCACCCAGTAAGAGAGTGTTAGGTTGGACCCAAATATTCTCCAGGGTGCTTAGGAATGTAGAGTGTGAGTTTTGGGACATGGTTGGGGATGTATAGCAGGCTACGACCTGAATCACTCTCTTAACCAGTGTTAGCTACACCTGAAGTATCGTTGATGCATTATGTTGGGCTACCAGTCTAGAGATGTGCGCATCCTTTATGAATATGGAATCACCACCAACTTTGGAGCTTCAGTCCAAGTTTTGGGGCCGAAAGGTGTGGAATGAATTATAGTCTGGTAGTGCATGGGTGCTTTCTGCTGCCTTGAACCAGGTCTCTGTTACAGCACAAATGTCGATGTTCTCCATTTTAAGGAGTGCTTCGAGTGAGTGCATTTTGAGATTTAGACATCTAGTGTTGAGAAGCATGACCCTCAGATTGCATTTATTTGTAGCTGTTACAGCGGTAATTTGGTCTTTAGAACACCTCCTAAGAAGGCACTATAGGGGTGGCAAGAGCCTTGGCCAATATCCAGAAGCCCAGGGGTGACAGATGCAGGCCATATCTGGCAAAGCATTGGGGTCTGTCAATCATGTCATCCCGGGCAGACAGATACTGGATCCCCTCAGAATGATACCAGAAACTTAGCCAGTTGTTGAAATCAGTCATTTTCTGCTTGTATTGTTGCATCATTTGGGTGATGGTAGGATGCTGCTCAGGGCTAGGGTCATACCTGCTTGGGCTACATAATCCAAGAGCTCCTCCATGTCTCTTTTCGTGTAGTCCAGGGAGGTACATCTCAGGTCATTCACACCCACATGTACAATGACAGAGTCATATTTGTACCTGTTGTTGAGGGACCTGAGTGTGTGCTTATGTGGTGGATCCTGGCACCTGACAGGCAGCTGACTGTTACTTTCTCCTTATTCAACCTAGTGAGTGGGACATCAGTGTGCCTCACTATCGAGTCACCTATGACTAGTGTGTTGGGCATGCTGTTTTGCCTCAGGGCTTTGGTTGACTGGCACACTGTTTAGGAGAGTCATGTGTCTTGTGATTAGTGTTGTGTTGTGGTGGTCAAGTGCATTTCTGCCTTGGAGGTCTCTGCTGTTTGGGTAGATTTTTATTGAGAGCCTCCATGAAGGTGGGTGTGTGATTTCTGTTTTTATGTGAAGGCAGTGCTGGTTTGTGTTTTGGAGGTCTATGTGTTCCATGTGGTGTGGTGCAAATGTTGACCTTCTCCTCTTGACCAGCTATACCGATCTTGGCTGGAGAGTGCGTGTCTTCCAATTTGGATATATAAGTGCATCTCTTGCAAGTCTAAGTGTTGGGAGGTAAGAGGAGAGGGTTGTCGGTGTACATGAGGCAGTTGCTACATTGCCTCAGAATGCCCAGGTTTACAAGGTTAATAGGAGAAATCACAGGGAACTGACCTTTAGACATGCCTGGAGGGGTGGACATTAATATTAAGTATTGGAGTTGTTTCCTTGTAGAACATTTAGTGCTGGTAGCACTTTTATGTGCTACAATAATTGCTACAAGAAGTCTGGTAAAGTGCTAGACTAATAAGCTAGTAAACATGCAGGAAAGGAGAGAACTAGCAGATCTATGGGAGAAATTGAAGTGCAGACTTTGGCACTGCTCAGAAGCTTACAAACAGTCCTGGATACAACAAGTCTGTATCTGGACTAGACTAGTTACAGGAAAGGTGGGAAACAAGCGCAAACATGGGCTTTGAAACCAGAAAGTTGAAAGAGATGGAAAAACTGCCCAAACGGCCAATAAACTACATTTTCTGGGCCAGCAGCCACTCCTCTTGTAGTAGATAGGCTACCTAGTGCTTACCACTCCCACTGATAAGTTAGAAGGCTTCCCTCCAACACAGAAATCCTTGACCAGAAAATGGAGAATGGACTGAACCATGACCATCTGAAACTCAGTGCGACAACCTGGTTTGTTTAAGTTGCTGAGATCCAAAATTGATATCCAGTTTCCTGTTTTCTTTGGCACTAAAAAAAACCTTGAGTAAGTTCCAGATTCTGTCTGGTCTGGTGGGATGTCTTGGATTACTTTTTTTTGAAATCCTGCTTGTTCCCTCTGACTGGGTGGAACATTGGGGATTTTTCTTGAGTTTGGAGGAAGAAAGGAAAAAGGAATTATCTAACCTCTGGAAATTATCCTCTGCACCCAAGTATCTTTTGTTAAGTCTAGCCAGGCTCTTTGGTGCAGGAACAATCTACTCCCAGTTGCCTCCAGATGAAAGCAAAGTGGCTTCCTTTCAGGAGTGCCAGTAGGTTCTATCAAAGAACAAATCTCTGACCCCTGGTTTTGTGGACCTCCTCTGCCACTAGGGTGATGTGGAATATTAGAATCCCCCCCTCTAGCTCTGGGGGAACTTTCTCCATGTGTCCTAGAAAGCACTCTGGGATTTTTTAAACTGCATTTTTCAACCATCTCATTGGTTCCTAGAAAAGGATCTTTGAGGGGTCAAAAAATGCATGTCCATGGCAGGCAGGGTCTTTCCATCCTCTTACACCTGGATAACATATCCTTTACTTTCGGGCCAAACAACATGCTGTCAAAAGGAGCATTGATGAACAAAAACTTGAAGGGCTCTGCAAAAATCACATAAGCACATCCAAGCATGCTTCCTGATGGAAATGCTTGAACCCACTGCCATTGAGGTTCCTTTGGTTACGTTCAAAATGAGCATAATGGAATAATTCAAAATTGATTGCAGTATAGCCAACTGAGAAGTCACAAATGGTTGGGCCTCTTCAGGAACGGATCTAGAGAGGATATTAGAGAGTTCCCTAATAAAATTCCCTCTGAAGCCTTGAAAATGTGCCAAATAATTTGGCGATCTTAAGGCAAAGGTCACTGAAGCATAGACATGCTTCCTGAACCTGTCCATTGCCCTCATCTCCCTGCTGGGGGATGAACAGTGGAACTCTCCTCAGCAAGTTCCGTTTTGGTGGTCACCACAATAACCATGGTATCAATGGACAGCCTTTTCCCTAAACTGTCTGCATGTGGTGCCATAATCATATCTGGTCTCTGAGGTAGTGGTTCAACCATATCAGGTTCCTTCTATGCCTGCCGAGAGGCCAAATCAATGAGCTCATCAGCAGGTGGAGTCACCCAGGAAGTAGACAGGCCAGTACCAAAAGCTTTCAGGAATGTAGAGTCCTCGGATGAAGGTTTGCTGGGCATCCAGCCACAACTCTGCTGTAAGATTTCAAGGGTGTCTCCAAAAGAGACATATTCAGGAGGTGACCATGGGGACCCTTCACCTTCACCGAAGTCTGTATCCTCTGTGATAGACTCATCTGGGGACTCAAAGTGCTTCTTCTTGTATGTTTTCTTTTTAGGGACCTCCTCAGTGGAATGCTCTGGGGAGATGTCGGAAGAAATCAAGATATCCTATGGGGAAATCAAGAACTTTCATACTGACAAACTCAGTAAGCAGAATAAAAACTAGAATGAACAGCAGATGCAGGGTGGTATCCAACGAGACGGAGCCCGAATAATGAAAAAATTCTTTCTTTACTCAATCCAATGATCAAAATGAAGTACAAATACGCATAGAGTCACAGTTTACAAATGATAAAACAACAAGTTAAGCGCTTTTGTCAATACTCAGACTTCTTCAGAACAGTGAATTGCTGGCTGATAACTCCTTAAATACACACCCAGTCAATTAGTGAAATATTACCCCACATCATTTCCTTTCAATTAAGAAACATCACAGGAAGTGTAAGGTAGTAATGAATACTCCCCCTGTTTGCAAGTACACAAAAAGTCAACTAACCAAATGTTAAATCAATAGTGTCACATGTAAAGAATGTTATAAGGCAAAAAATACCAATGACAATATAAATAAATCATAACATAAATAACTGTTTAAGTTTCAAAAGTGGTGCTATAGAAATTCTATCATTAAGACCTGGAGGGGAGTATGCATTCAGTCTGATCTGCCACTTTAACTCAATGTACTCCAAATATTCCTCAACAGGTCCACCCCTTTGTCCCAAATCAACTTGTTCAAGAATAAAAAAACTAAAACTGTGATTACTTTGGTCATTAATATGCCTAAATAATGCATTTTTCATATTTTTCTGCTTGATGTCATATAAATGTTGGTGTTGGAGTACTGTTAGATAGAAAAAGGGGAAAAAGGGATGAAGGATTGCCAATAAAGGTAAATAAAGTAAGCTACACAAAGTATAGAGAGAAATGTAAATACTTTTTTTTTTTGTGTCTTTTGGCTTTTCCCGGTTAGGGGTCGCCACAGCAGAACTCCGGTCCGCTCATGATTGGCAGTTGATTTTTACGTACCGGCTTGCCAGGCCTGACGCACTACCTTCAATGAAGGTACGCCCATTCATGCATGTCTCCACGCAGAAGACGGTCTAGCTGAGAATCGAACCGGACAGCGTCTTACTGTGAGGCGTCAATGCTACCGCAGCACCACCACCGCGGGTTCAGAGAAATGTAAATACTAACAATAGTAATTAAGATGTATGCAAGTACATGAAAAAGGAAAAGGATACAGTAATACTAACAATAGTATTTAGAGTATAACAACTGTACGGAAAGGTAATTGAGAATCAGCAAAGTTGGAAAAAATATAAAGAAATAAAGATTAGCTTTAGAAAACACTTATCTTATAGTCGCTTCAGAATAATTGTCACCACATCTTTTGTGTAAAGCAGCAAATGAAATCTGAGATACTTGGTGTTGGTGCATTATGAGTAAGGGAGAAGCTGAAGAGTTTTAGGTTGCCATGAGCTTTAGCAATGGCCGAGTCAGATCCGAGGGATTGGATCCAAACCCATCAGTTTGACAACATCAGATCAAATGTTTTGGACAGGCAGTTCACTCCAACTTTGAAAGAGAGATAAACTTTTAGTATCTATATACAAAAAAGAATGAATACAGTACAAGGCATTTCTAGTCATTTTGTTCAGACATTAAGGCAGCAGTTCTGTAATAATGTTATAGAGAACCATGTTTCTGTTAAACAGCATTTCCTGAGTAGTACTTTTTGAAGTGTAAGAGACTGTGAGGAATGAGATAGGAATGAAAAAGAAGAATATTATTATAAAGGAAATTTCATGAGAAGGAAGAGAATAGAAAGCACAGGAAGTGAGAGAGAGTATGGAAGATCAGGTGGGGTTAGAATGGAACCAGGAATATTTAACAGATGATCTAGTGGAGAGGTTTTAAATAGATGAATGAAAGGCTAATTTTCTATATGAGATAAACTTAAACTTAATTCCACATTTTTGGTCAAACTATGGCAGAAGTTGATCTGCAGTATTAATTTTGAAGTGGAAGCATAGTATGCTATTAGAACTTGGAGGGTTATTCCTTAGTGGATTGTGAGATTAATTTTGATAGAGTATGTTAGCTACTGGAAGTTAGGAGTCATCATATACTAGACGTTAAAGGCTGACAGTAACAGAAGTAGTTTGCCTTTAGGTCCGCACCATACCACAGCCCTTGGTATGTTGTGATATGCACAACCCCTCATACCTTATTATATACATTATCAAGAGTCACTTTCACCTTTGCCTCTAGATTAATTCCACTTCTTTCTGGAATTGCTTGACTTCACCCTGGCCTTATTTTGTCTCTGTCAGTACATGTAGAATAATCCAACAATCTGCAATTAACACCTGAGTCATTTAAGTATCTCCTCACTTTTTAGATGTGCCGCAAGGCAAAACAGCTGGTGATGTTTGCATCTATGTATCTCTGTATGATTAAAATGAACTGCTATAAATCAGCTATACTTCAAATGGTTTCATTACTTGTTTTGAAATGCTAAACTTATAGACTGGGTATACAAAAGATCTAGACACACCTTATTCTATGTTGTGCACAACTGGTGCAAATGCAAATAAAACACATATACAAAGCATTTCTGCCCATGTGGAAAGTGTAACCTCCCATGGCCCCTTGCTTTGACATTCTCATTGCAAGGTCACTTCCACTAGAAAAGAGTGATTTTCTGGAGGCCTTAATTGCATAACAAATGAAATCAATACACCACAACCAATACTGATTCCATCTCTGTGCATCAAACAATTACAAAAACTAATGCTTTTGAGCAATATAAATTGAGGAAATGTGAACTAAGAGATATAATACTGTACTACTGGCATCCATTGCTCGCTTTACAGGACAGGTTGACATTACTGCATCCTTGGAAGTGAAATGATATACGCTATTGCAGGCATATGCTTTTTTTCTCTTTTCTCCTCCATGCATTTATGTCATTGCTTCACAAGAACACATATGGCCCTGTCATAGTGTGCATAGGTGTATATAACTTGAGACATATCTCCCTGGACCACATGAAGAGAGACACAATGGAGTTCTTTGAATATATTTCCGAGGCTGGTATGAACCTAGCCTCAAGCATCATTCTCCCATCATAAAGAATGATGCCCCAATATCAATAAAATATCATTGACTGTGACAACTGGCTTTTGCTTCTGGTGTCATTCAAAGAGGAAGGCAATATATAAACCAAAATGTGCGAAAAACAAACAAGTAAACTGAAAAACAAATACAAAAGAAGCAGTAATACCACAACAACGTTTAATAGCCACAGATAAGCACTTTTATCTGTGTAAAATTTAAATGGACAACTTCAAAAGAAAATGTCTAGAAAAAATACACTTAAATACATCGCCTTAATTAAATAATTTCCCTCCAAAAAACATTCAAATAGAAAACTTACACTTAAAGCCATAAACCCTTATTTAAAACCAAACATTAAAGATAAATGCAAGTAACAGGTTATATTAAGAAGGGCTGTGTTAAAAAAATTTATACTGAAAAGTAAATATATGCATCCCCAGCCACTAAAACAATATACAAAATGGTTGTGTAAAAACTTAACATTTTTTATGTAAGATTAAAATATAAGTAAATATGAAAAAATGACAAGATGAGAAAGTCATAAATTGAGCAATTTGACATTAAACAAGAAATATATAAAATCATTATTGCAGGACTTTTAATCTCAATAAACAATACATTGAACTGATGCCATTCAAACCTGGCCATGAACAAGCATCCAACCTCAATTGCCAAACAAGTTCTTTTTTCTCTAAATAGAGACCCAATGGGCCACCCCTAGGGTTACTTCTTTTTTTTTTTTTTTAAAAACAAGTTTATTGTTTTTAACATACAAAATAAATATCATAACAATTTTATACAAGCAATTAAAATATAAATAGTTATAACATTCAATAAAATAACCAAAGTATTTACAGATACATCCACTACAAATCAAATCAATTGATTAAACTATAATGTCTTACTACTGAAACTAAGATTTTTTAACAGGTTTTGTAAAGTATCCCATATAACATAGTAAGATGTTTTTCTAGTAGTTCTTGATTTTGTTGTCATCAATTCCATATGACACACTTCAGTCATAATATTTTTAAATTCTTTAAATGAAGGAGGAGTATCTGAAATCCAATTTCTGGTTATTATTTTTCTAGCCACTGCTAGAATAGACCATAATAAGGGAAACTTAACTTTTTTAACACTTTTAGGAACAGGAGTGTTAAATAATATAAGTGATTTAGAAACAATAAAATTATCTGTGAAAAGGGCCTGCAAAAAATCATTGATTAACTTCCAATATTCCTTCAATTTTATACAGTCATAAAACATATGTGCCCAATCAGCATTTATTTCCACATTACATCTTTTACATAAGTTGTCTTTATTATTTATTTTATTCATCATGAAAGGTGTATAGAAAGATCTATGTAAAAATTTCCAAGTAAAAAGTCTCCAATTAATGGAAGAAGTAGTTTTATAAGCAGATTCCAATATATATTGTTTATCTTGTTGTTTTGGTGATTCACCATTAATGGAAATGAAATAATTCCAATAGGTATCTGAACTGTAATGAGTTTCTTCTCTGATAATTTTATGTATGTGTGAGAGCTTACCTTTATCAGAAACTCTATGTTGTAAATTTAATATCAAGTAATCAATCAGAATTGGAACAGATTCTTTAACTGTTAAAGACATTAAATCAATTTTATTAATAAGATGTTGTCTAAAAGTCTGAATTTCTAACCAACATGTCTCTCTCAAGTCAAATTCTTGCTTTAAGAAGTCTAAATTTTTTACTTTATTATCAGACAGCAACTGATACCAATACTTTAGATCATTCTCTGTGACTAAAAGAGTTCTTTCAGAGGTGGTTGACAAAAGCATACCTTATGATACATTATAGGGAATAGAATAAAATTCCATTCCTTATACTTAGGATGCATAAATATAAAATTACGATAACTGATAATAATATTTAATGGGTAACTAACTATATATTTTGGTGTAATAGATGAAGTACAAAATTCTTTTAGTAACCATAACATGGGGTTATTTACAATAATATTTTTATGTATTAAAGAAATTTTCATGAAGTGAATACTAATTAGTTCCCAATAATCTTCCCATCTTGCAACATATGACTGATCTATTAACAAAGTAATAACTTTTATAATAGAAGATATAGTATATAGATTAAAGTCTGGAAATGAAATGCCCCCTTGAGACCAGCTATTAGTATGTTTCTTTAATGCAATCCTAGGTCTATTAGGTGCCCATAAGAAATTTAACATTAATGAATTCAATTTCTTAATAATTATTTTTGTAGGTGGGAGAATTATTGATTGTATTAAATATAATATCTTAGGAAATATTATCATTTTAATAATTGTAAGACTCTCTTCCATGGTAATAAAAACATTGTTCCAGCTATTGAAAAGATTTTGTATATTAAGAAGACAGTTACTATAATTATTATGTATAATAGATTTAATATCTTTAGTTAATATTATACCTAAGTAAGTTATCTGAGCTGAGTCGGGTATATATTTGTTAAAATCATTAATGAGGACATTTTTTCGTGTATATATAGGTAATATTTTAGTTTTTTCTTCATTGAATATTAAACCGGAGATATTTTTAAAATCCATCATTTTATCAAATAAGGACTGCATAGAAGAGTTAGTTCCTGCTGAAGTAATTAGTACATCATCTGCAAAAAGTTAAATTTTAAATATTGTATTTTCATCTATATCAAATCCTTCTATATCAGTACTGTTTCTAATCAAATTAGCCCAAGGCTCCATTATTAAAGTGAATAATAGTGGAGAGAGTGGACAACCTTGTTTTGTACCTTTTAAAATGGGTATTTTTTGTGAGACATATGTTCCTATCTTAATGTAAGCTAATGCTCCTTTATATAGATGTTCAATCAGATTTACAAATGCATCAGAGAAGTTTGTGCACTTCAGTAAGATAAACAAGTAGTCCCAACTTACTGAATCAAATGCTGAACTTATATCGAGACTAATAAGTGTTAAATCTTTCTTTTTCCTATTTGCAAAATCAATTAACATTAAAGTTCTCCTTATATTATCAAAAGTATTTCTATTTATAATAAAGCCTGTCTGGTCTATATCTATTATGCCTGGGATGATTGTCTTTAATCTATCAGCAAAAATACTCATAAACATTTTATAGTCAACATTAAGTAATGAAATAGGTCTATATGAAGTGCATCTGGTTGGGTCTTTATTGGGTTTTAAAATTGGTGAAATAAATGTGTATTGCCAAGATGGGGGAGTTGTTAACTCATTTTGGGCCAAAATAAAAACCTTATGTATTAATGAATAAGTACTTTTGGGAAGAATTTTATAGATCTCTGGTATAATACTATCATTACCTGGTGCATTGTTTGATTTAAGCTTGTTTATTTGTGTAATAACCTCTGTATATGAAATATTTTTATCCATTAGTTTAGTCTGTTGTTTGTTAAGTTTTTTGTTCATGTTTGTAGTTATAAATTTCTTTATTTTATCTTTAGGATCCATGTTAATGTTATTATGATTAATTTTGTGAAAGTGATTTCTAAATTCATCTAATATTTCTGGCAAACTAGAAACATTCTTCTTTTTCCTTGGAGAGAAAATTTCTTTGATATGATTTTGTTTATTCAACCTTTTTGTTTTATTTTTAAGTCTATGTAAGTATTTGGGACTTATTGAGTAAGACAAAAACTTATACTTCTAATGTTATTTTGACTTTATGAGTTAAAATTTCTTTGTATTTCTCATTTAATTTATTTATTTCCTCAATGACTTTTTTGTCCATAATATTTTCTTTATTATTATGTTTGTATGAGTCTAATTTGCTTTGAATATCTAGTAATTCCTTGTCCCAAGATTTCCTTTTATTATTATACCATCTGATACTTTGTCCATATAAATATGATTTTAAAGCATCCCAAATGTAAACAATGGAGACATCAGGTGTAGTGTTTAAGTCTAAAAAATGTTGCACTTCTGAAAGTATATAATCTTTATAGTATTTTAGTTGAGTTAAGTATGCTGGTATTCTTTTGATCTGAACATTATAAGTACTTTTTACCATAAACTCAAAGACAATTGAATTATGATCTGATATAGGACACGAAATGATTTTGGAATTAAATAAGTCTGTTACCATCTGGTTAGAAATAAAGACTCTATCTATTCTTGAATAAGTTTTATATCTGTTAGAAAAAAAGTGTATGGTAAAGATTTTGAATCTATTTGATTATTAATATCATTCAAATGATATAAATTAACAAAATCCTTTAAATGTTTTGCATTAGATGAAATTTTCCTTTTTCCTATAGTAGTAGTATCTTTCTCATGTAGGATACAATTAAAGTCACCTACTAAAATAATATCTCCTACAGAAAATGATATGATCTTATTGAGATGGTGTTTCACTGTATTAACGCCAATTCCTGGTATCCAATATACATTGATTAATGTATATGTATTTCCATTAATCTGTATTGTAACCATACAAAACATTCCTTTATCATCTTTATAAGACTGTATATTTATTAGTGGCTAATTTATCAATATCCTTTTTCAGGAGATGTGTTTCTTGAAGGAATACTAAGTTGGCCCTATGCAAATTAATATATCTCATTAAACTTTCCCTTTTACATGGGTTATTCAATCCATTAATGTTTAAAGAAATTCCTTTTAGAGATATCATTTAGCTTTTATAAACATATAAGACATATAATCAGAATAACAATTAACAAAATAAGTGATATTATGTCTCCTCCTTTAGGTGTATCATTAATTATAGCTGTATTTATTGAAAATCTTATGGAATTTTGTATAAGTTTCACTTTTATTTGTAGTGACAATGAATTTATAAAATGTGATGTGGATGTCAGAACTATATACATACAACAATAATCAGGTGAAAAAAATATTAGGATTAAACATTGCACCCAGCCTGGAGTTAAGAACTCCAACTTCGAGTAGCACATACCACTCAAGTTATCCCCCTATCCTAAGCAGCAGTACCTCAGCTGCCACCAAATTAATTCAATATTAACTATTATTAATTAAAGTTAACCTCATTTAATTAGATTATCTATTATGACAAAGCTAAACAATTTGTAAATCAGCTTCATATAAACAAATAAAAACATTTAGAAACAGCTCATATTACTATGTACATCTATTTTGTATAATACACTCATAATCAAAATAGCATTCTAACAATCTTGATAATGAGAACAGAGAAGAGAGAGAGAGAGAGAAAGAAAGAAAAAAAAAAGGGGGCATATCTATATATTAGTTTGTTAAACGTTTGTAAGAATAAGTTCTTATGTTCATTTGAATTCAATAACTTAGGCTATTATGATTCAAACATTACATATATTAGGGTATTCCTACTTTCTGTCATAGAAATGCAGTTAATAGTTTTAAAAACTTTAAATTACTTGTACCAAAAGCTTTCTTCTCATACTTATTATTGCCAATTAAGTAAAATATTTATACTCATACATAAGTTTAAAAATCATAATGCACAGCAATGATAATTCCTAGTTATACATAAATCATTGTGATGAAAGCCATCTGTATTTTATATATCTGAACTGCAGCTTTAAAATATGTCACATGACAGTTTCTTCTAAAATATAGACAAAATGATACTTGTGCTTGTCAGTTAGTTAAGGCAAATGATTTATAACATTATATATGTTTAAATCATAAGTATTTATATACATTAATATGCTGCAGTCATGTAAGCTTTCAAAAACATGTGTATATGTGTTTTACCTTCTATGCCTTCTAAAATATCTCAGTTGTTTACTATGGCATACTAAGTAATTTAAAATCATTATAACTTTTATATTTTATAAATTACATCTTAAATAAGTAAGTTGTTATAAAGAATAACTCACATTTAAGTGTCACAACGTTCGTTTTTCATCACAAAGTCGCATTTACAGCAGTTCTACTTCCTGAAACAGTATTCTTCTTGAATCTGCAATGTGTCAGTGTGAAATCAGGGGTCAAAGTTCAAATTGGCTGCATTCAGCTTCTCTGCGTGTATTCTGAGTGTTGAAGCTTTTAAAACAACTCGAGGACATTATTCACGAGGTAACTCACATCCCAAATTGTCTCCCTTAACATTCTGGCGGGAATGTTAGTAAAAGCAAGTGACTGACATTCATTTAGTAATACAAATGAATCTAAACAGTGCAAAACCTTCGCAAAGTATTTTACAAGTCATTACAGTCTCTATGACAGTGAAACCAAGCCTACAGTTATTTAACATATTATACAACTTATTTTTATATGCCCCATTTCATTTTCTCATACAAATCTTATTATATACATATATCAGTATTATCAGAAGTATATAACTGTATATATAAGAGAGAGAGAGAGAGAGAGAGAGAGAAAAGAAAAGAAGAGAGAGAGAGAAAGAAAAAAAAGGAAAGAGAAAGAGAGAGAAGAAAAAAGAAAAAAAGGAAGCTTCAAAGAGTATCTACAAAGATATATTACTTGCTGTTTGTTTTAATAAAGCTAAACATGAGATATATTACTTACAACTATATTAGTACTAATTATTTGCAATTATATCATGACATATTATTTGAAATCATGTATAAGCAAATAAGTCATGGTATAATATTTAACATCAGTGTTTAAACAGCATATATAATTTTAAAGAACTAATAAGTTATTATTTCACTTATTCCATATTTTCATCATACTTCTCTCCTTGCCCTCCCCCACCCCTCACTAAATGCATAGTTTAGAAAGAATGCCATTATTTAAAACAAGAAGAGAAAGGAAATGTATCAAATTACTAACCTTAGGTCTCTTTATCACAAAGAGAAACAAGTTGATTCATAGCATGTTATTTGTTCCTCAGAGAGTTTGATTATTTATGAAACAAAAACAGTTCTTTGCACACAAAAAAGTAACTTTGAATAAATCTTTAAAATATTTGTGGCTTTCTGGAAATGCAGTAACTGTAGTTGAGGAATTTAAAAGAAAAAAAATAATATAGAACATGTCATTTGTTTTTTAGTCTTTTTTGCTTCTCCGAAGTCTTCCAAGAAGTTCCTGTTGCCATCCTCTTTAGCGAAGGGCTTGCCCATTCCATATCTTCTATTTTATCTAATATTTTATTTTTTTTAATATACAGCAAAGCAGAGTCCAAGTCTTCAAAAATTCTAGGGCCATCAGGTAAAAGGATTTTTAGTTTGGCAGGAAATAAAAGGTGAGTTTTGAACTGTGCTTTCTTAAGCTCTCTTATTAATGGCAAAAAAACTTTTCTTTTAGTTATTACCAAGGAAGAATAGTCATTGTCAAAACGCACAGTTGCCTCATTAATTTTTATAGGTGCTTTAGCCCATGCAGATTTTAATACCATCTCCTTGTCATAAGATAAGATAAAAATCTTACAATAACTGATCTAGGATATTTTTTATTAGAGTTAAAATTAGATAAGGACCTATGGGCTCTTTCAATACCAAAAGAAAATGCTTCTGACAAGTCTAAAGTTTTGGGAAGCCAAGTATTTAAAAAGGAAGTAATGTTGTTACCTTCTATATTTTCTGCCAGTCCAAAAATCCTGATATTATTGCGTCTAGATCTGTTTTCCAGGTCATCAAGTTTGGATTGTAGATGTGTATTCTGTTTCAGTAAAAATTCAATGTTAATTTCTTCTTCCTGAATTCTGTTGTCCATATCAGTAAGAGACTCTTCTATACCTGTAATCTGAGCTTTCTGATGTTGCAAGTCTTGATGTAACAAATCCATTTGTTTTGTAGTTTTTTCTATAAAGTTATCAATTTTAGTATCCAGATTGTCCATTTTGGTTGTTAGTTGCTGAATAGTTGATATCAAAGACTGAAGCTCTTTCTTGATGCTGGAATCCTGACTGTTAGCCTTACTGGAACTCATCTTAAACAGAGGTGATGAAAGAGAAATTTCCAAGATGATTTCTGACAGGAAAATTATTTAAATTTTCTTTCTTTTTTAGATATTATTCAAGAAACTGATATTCCAAACGTATTTAGAAAGAAAATTATTTCATTAGTTGAATTTTAAAGTAATTATTTCCTGTCAGTGCAGTTATGTTGGTGGAGCTGAAGAAATCTGCTGCTATCCTGTGTTCATCCTTGGCCACGCCCCCCCCCTTAGGGTTACTTCTGATGCCATCAATGGCCATTTAATTAAAGGAATGGTCAGGATGATACAAAACATGCCTTGCCAGAGCATTAGATTCCTTAGCCTTTCTGATACTATACTCATGTTCATATATCCTATCACAAAAGCTTTGCTCCGTTTTGCCAACATAAAAACATTGGCAAAATGTTCATAGGTTAGTACTAAGCTAACTGCCCTCGTGAGCCATTTTAAACCTAGCCAATTATCCCTTGTGAGGCTTGAACCCTGCACCTTGTGTTTGTAAGGCAAACACCTTAACCATAAGTCCACCCTCCCATGTTGCCAGATAAACTATTTTCCTAGATTCACAATTAAACTTACTACCCAAATTAAACTTCATTCCTCTAACCATAAATAAACTACCAGTCTATATCGTAGCACTATAAGGACAATTCCCACATTTGGACATTGTTTTATTAATACCAGTACCTGTCCAACTATTATTCATACATTCAAAAATGCCTTTAAAGCTCAAGCCATTACGGAAAACAATTTGGGGTTCAATTGATAACTTATCCCTTTGTGCTTGTCATTCAATAGAATGTTCCAATTCTTGTTAAACACCCATCTAATATACTTATAATCAGTACTAAAAGTAGTAACAAAGGCCAGTGTGTATTGTGTTTCAATGTCTTCCCACTAAGAACTTAAGGGGAGTTAATAACCTGGCCTCTGATAAACCCATTTGTTTCAGCAGCTAAGATAGGAGAAAAATGACCCTGCCCTCTTTTTATACTCACTTCAGCCACTAGTTCATTAATCAAATTAAGGGGATAGCCTCTACTTTTAAACATAGAGCTCAAAAATTCACATTCTTTTCTAAACTCATCATCATTTGAAACCATCATTGCTGCCCTTACCAGCTGCTTCTTCACCACAGATCTCTTTTGGTGATAGGGGTGAGAGCTGATAAAGTGCAGAAAGGAGTTTGAATATTTCAGTTTACAATATATAGCTGAAGTGTATTTATTATTAACTAAATCTTTTTTCAACAATACATCCAAATAGGCCAACTGGACATTACTATATTCAACAGTGAATTAAAAAAAATGTGTTGTGGAATGAATGTATTCTATAAACTGTAGCAACTCATCTAAATCCCCCTACCAGACAATACAAATGTAATCAAGGTATCTTGTGTACAGTCTCAATTTGAATTTATAAACACTATTCAAAATGAACTTCCATTCCCAATGGGCCATAACTATGTTGGTAAAAATTCCGCCACACGGTGAGCCTATCGCTATCCCACTAGTTTGTACATAATAGTTATCCTCAAAATAAATACAATTGTTGGAAAGAACCACATAAAATGTCTTATATAAATACAATTTCCCTTGAGGTACCCCCTTATCTAATAAAAATTATACTATTCACTGTACAACTAAAACCTGGGGTATCACTGTGTAAAGTTCCTTCACATCAATAGCCACCAATATATCATCCTTATGAAATTCTAAATCAGTAATAGTATGCAAGAACTCCCAAGAATCTTTGCATATTTGTACTTCATCTTGTAAAACTTTCTTCAATTCAATGTCCAAAAATGTAGCACAACCTGATGTTAAACTGTTTCTTCCATCAACTATCGGCCAGAAAGGGGGGCTGGATATACTTTTGTGTAGTTTAGGGAGGGCAAACATTGTAGGTATCCTGGGTAAAAGCATATTCAAAAAATTATACTCTTAAACAGTTAAGCTGCCTTCTATCACAGATCATTGAGCATACCATTGACCCTATGTTTAGCTATATTAAACTCTTTTAAGGAAATTTCCTTATAAGTCTATGTATTTAGTACCTCTAGAATTTTATTATTATAGTCACAAATATCCATAATAGCCAACCCTCCCTCCTTATCTGGATCCTTTGATCTTACAAAAAACTAACAAGTTGTTTCACATTCATAGTTAAATTGGTCCTAAGTCTGTCATTATTAACCCTTCTTGCTTCAACTGAAAACATTTTCCTAAGGTCTAAATCACGGATACACTAGACAATCTCGACATACTGAAATGTCGAAATTCAGTATGTCGAGACCGAATAGTGGAAAGTGCAGTTAAGCAAAACTACACTATGCCAAATCTGGAAATGTCGAATCCGCCGCTATCATGGTGTCACATTCATGATGTGTGGTGCAGTTTGTGGATTTATCTGGCATTTCAGGTAAGTGTTGTGTGTTTGGGGATAATTGGTAGTGATTTTAGTGTGTGTGAGTGTGTGCAGTGGTGTTTGTTGTGTGTTTGTGTGTTTAGTGCGACCTCGGAGTTAGAATATAAAAGTGGGGGGTGTAGGGCTGCTTGCCCCCCTGCTTATAGGTAGGTGAAGTGTGTTTGTGTGTGTTGTTATGTTTGTTTAGTTAGGTAGGAGTATGTGTGTGTGTGTGATTATGTCCTGGTTTGTGTGTGTGTGTGTGTGTGTGTGTGTGTGTGTGTGTGTGTGTGTGTGTGTGTGTGTGTGTGTGTATGTGTGTGTGTGTGTGTGTGATTGTACTGTTCGTGATTGTGGGTTTTCGTGTATGTGGTTTTTCGACTATTCAGTCTTGAAATACTGAAATTTGACATTTCAGAATTTCGAGATTGTATAGTGAATCCCTAAATAACACATCCTTTCAAATAACTGCAGGTTAGGATGCAGTGGGGGTTAAAAGTACTAGATATCCTGAATAAATTCATTTAATTATTATCATTTAAACACAATAATTTCAAATTAATCTTTCTCAGAAACAGCTTAATATCAATTAAAACATTTGATAATTGAGCAAAGGTTCCATAATAGGATATATGAACATGAGTATAGTATCAGAAAAGCTAAGGAATCTAATGCTCTGGCAAGGCATGCATGGATCATCCCAACCATTCCTTTAATTATATGACCATTTATGGCATCAGAACTAAGCCTAGGAGTGGGCCATTGGCAATTGAGGTTGGATGCTTGTTCATGGCCAGGTATGAATGACATCAGTTCAGTATATTGTTTATTGAGATTAAAAGCCCCACAATGATGATTTTATATATTTCTTGTTTAATGTCAAATCGCTCAGTTTATGACTTTCTCATTTTCTCATTTTTTCATATTTACTTGTATTTTAATAGTACATAACATATAAAATTTTATTTATTTATCTTTATTTATTTTATTTATCATTTGTTAACTGGGAAAGTCCGACTTGGAACAAAGCCAATTTTCAGCGGAGGCCTGGGGAGAAAGGCTCCAAATGAATACAAATAAATGTATATATATATATATATATATATATATATATATATATATATATATATATATATATATATATATATATATATAGATATATGTTAAGTTTTTACACAATCATTTGGTATATTGTTTTAGTGGCTGATGATGCATGTATTTACTTTTCAATACAATATTTTTTAACACAACCCTTCTTAACATAACCTGTTGCATTTATCTTTAGTGTTTGGTTTTAAATAAGGGTTTGGTTTATGGTTTTAAGTGTAGGTTTTCTATTTGAATGTCTTTGGAGGGAAATTATTCAATTAAGGTGATGTATTTAAGTGTACTTTTGTTGGAGTTTTTCATCTGAAGTAGTCCATTTGCCTTTTACACGGACAAAAGCACTTATCTGTGGATATTAAACATTGCTGCAGTACTACTGCTTCTTTTGTATATTTTTTTTAGTTTAGGAAGGCAATATATACCTGCCTGGAAATATATACCTGCCTTGCAAAGGGTGGCCTGCATCTATCTCTTATTGCTAAATCCTTGTTCACCCAAATAGTGCCTTTTCATGTGACACCTGTCTTTTAAACTTTCCAACATAACAAAACAAAGTATGGATAAATATGAAGGTACTACTGGTTGATGCTAGAAGCCTTAAAAAAATCCACAACTAGAAACACTCATTAGCCTATAGAACATTGATATATTCATTGTCAAACAGACCTGGTTCAAGACCATTGAAAGCACTCCATCAGTACAGGGATTCAATGTCTTTCACACTTTCAGGACCACTACACTAGATGAAGGCATTAAGGTGGTGGAGGTTTCTCCATATTCTTAAAAAAATGGTTAGACAAGAGAATGATCTGCAACTCCTCTTGCCCAAAATACTATCTATATCATACTTAATCATATCATAGAACAATCAGAACCCCTCTATATCCTCCTCAGCCCAAATCACTTGCCTAACCAGTATGGTGTTCTGTGTATTAAGCCCAATGCCATTCCTCTAGGAGACTTCAATTGCCCTTCATCAACTTTGAGACTTATACATTCATAAAAACGTATATACGCAGAAAATTCTGTACTTCATCGGTACAAACTATTTGGACCAGTTAGCCTACATCCCAAATAGAAAAGACAAAATTCCAGCCAACATGGGATAGTTTTGCTCCACACCAATAGTAATTTCCTCCCTAGTCGAGGTAGACCACAAAACAGTTACATTCACCATAAGAATAAAGCCAGAAGTATCATCCAATACCTTGGTAGTCCCTTTCTACTTGATGACCTCAGTGCTTACGCAGCATCCTTTTTCTACCATATTCTATGTTCATGTAAATAATTGCATAGATCCATACCCCCCATAGTAAATACTATGCCAAATATAAAAATAAACCCCTATGGTAGAATACAAATACAAACAGGCTCAAAAATAAAGTTATTTATTTATTTATTTATTTATTTCAGTTTGATGTCCTGGGAAGTCCACTGGGCCTAAAAAGAGCCTGTTTTCAGTGGAGACCCAGGAAAAAAAGCTCCAGTAACAATGACAAACATATTAGCATATACATATACAAAGCAAAGAAGTCATACAGCTTTATGCTGCATTGTACAGTAAAAACATTCTACATTCTATAATAATAATAAAATCTAGCAACTGTACAGTCTGAATCATTAACAGTGAATTACAATTGAAATTTTATATTCCACAATAATAGTAGTAAAAATCTAGCAACAGAGCAGTCTAAGGGTCATTAACAATGAATTACATTTGTGGATGAGAAATTGTTGGAAATAAACTATTAAAATTTGGAGGTTAAGGAGGAGTAGGAGGGCAAATGGTGTGAGTGCAGAGATGATGCACAGAGTTAGAAGGTGGGTTTTGATATAAGAGGGTCTTATGTGGGGAAGGAGCAAGGGCATTCCCACTTTAAAACTTGGTGGGAATGGAGGAGGAATTTAAAGTTAGAGTGGTTATGAGTATTTCTACGGGAGGGAGGAAGAGGGTTCCATAGTTTGACTAATGAGCAGGATAGCAGAGAGTGCCCAGGTGGCCGTAAAGGTTTGTAGATTTTGACCAGGTTCTGATTTTCTGACCTAAGTGAGCAATTAGGAATATAGGGGGTTAAGGTGGTGTAGAGAGAGGGACAGGAGGATGGGTTAAATATGAGCTTATGGGCAGTGGTGAATTTAAGGAGGTTCAGATGGTTGGGAAGCTCGAGCCATTGCAGTGAGTGGAGGGAGACGCAGTGATGCCATGAGTTCCTAGAGTTGGTGGTGAATTTGCAGAATTTATCGTAGTAGGCTTCTAATTTAAAGAAAAAAAATTATTTCATTACAAAAATAAGTTTAATTTTCAAGATGCTTTTGCTAAGCTGAACACAAAACTCCCGGTCACCGATCAAATCAATCAAAAGGCACTTTAGAGAAAGATAACCACAAAACCACCTTTATCCTTTTTAGAAACCTCAGAAAGAATAAACAGCACTTTGTTGAGCTATTAGTGAATGATATCACATACTCTGATCCAGAGGACAAACAAATCTTCTAATGGTCAAATTTAGCTTGGATTTCACTCCCCTGTTTGCCTATAATCCCAGATCACATATCAACATTTACGCCCTCTCAAATCCCCCAAGAATAAGTCCTCAATGCACTATCCAAAGCTGGACAGCATTCCAGGCTGCCTACTGACCCTAGTGGCACATCTGAAACAAGACTTGTCAGACCCCTCCCTACAGAAGGTATTCATTATCAGTCTCCAAATATGATTCATACTGGATGAATGGAAAACAGCATCCCATTGCACAAAGGAGAAGACATCAATGGAGCCGGGTAATTTTAGACCCATGAGCCTGACCAGCCTCATTTGTAAGGCTAGGGAAGGAATTCTTATAAAAATAATAAATGAGGACATAGGTAACCTACAAACTATCAACCCAAGCCAGTTGACATTCATCCAGGACAGATTCTTCCTACTCACCCTCAAAGGCTTCTTTGATAAGGTTACTGAAGCAATAGAAGAGGGAAAATCAGTACATATCACATATCTAGACCTCACAAAAGTAGCTGGCATAATCCCAAACTCAGGTATCATAAATAAACTCTCTCAGCTAAATGTAAATCCCTGTGTAACTCATTGGATATCAAACTGGCTCACAAATAGAACTCCAAAGATTAGGGTGAGCTGCTCTTCTTCGTCCAAAAGGCCTGTTACTAGTAGTGAACTCCAGGTGTTGGGTACTCGGACCATTCCTCTTTGGTATTTACTTCTTGCAGGTTCTAGCAAATGCTAAAGGTTTAGAGCTGACTGAGTTTGCAGATGACTGAACACTTGGTGACATCAAAATCTCTCCAGAGGTCACCAAGATCCTCCATGAGGGCCTTCCCCAATCAAATAGCTAGTGACAAAAAACATGTACTTAAACTAAATGCCAAGAAATGCATAATAGTATACTTAGGCAATCATGACTTCACTTATAACAATCATATTGACAACACACCCCCTGAAAGTTGATCAGACACCTAAAAACCTATAACAATAATGAACTGTCCATTGATCATCACATATTGCGTATTATAAGGAATTCCTTTTTTATCACCCAGCTTATTTCTGAAGGTATGATATCCAGGTCCAGGGATATAATCATTCCACTGTATTCAACTCTGATTAAGCTGATAATTTAATATAATTCCCCTTTCTGTCTGTACCTGTTCAAGCACATGACACAAATGGAATGATCACAATGCTTTCATACTAAAAAAATCAAGGACCTAAATCATAAAAACTATGCAGACCATCTCAAAGCCTTGTCTCTTTCTCTAATCAGTATCCTTTAGGCTACTAAGAGGTAAACTGCATCATGTAAAGAGCGTCAACAGACCCTATCCTGTCAGACTTACTATACATTTCGAAGTCCAATAGAAGTGCATACACAATCTGAAGGGATCTCTATCTCTTTTGCAACATAAACAGAATATGTCAGAGGGATATAGATTTATAGTTTCATAGATATGTACTAGACAATTGGTCTGAAGGCCATTTCAAACCTAGCCAATAAAACACTATTCAAAATTTCCTTCTAGTCTCAAGGAAGGCAGGACAAGATCAAATGGGAGGGAATCTGAGGCTGCTATTCCAATTATCTAGGGGTACTTCTCTGCTTGACATGTAGTAGAAGTTTGCTCCAAAGGTGAGGGATATTTGGGACATGACTCTAGCATACAAACATGTCTTATTTATCTGATGATAAAGGTTTATTTCCTTTAGCTAAGTATTTAATGTACCAATAGTTCTACAAAAGAATAGGATCACTAATAGGATTGGATTTTTCATGTCACAAAAGGCTAGACATTGATCTCCATGTTGGAGTCTGTAAGAGACCAAATACAGGGAAAAGACTGTCAATCTCTTCTGCTAACTAAGATTTTTGTGGCCACTAATCTTTTTGGTTTTGAATCTCTGAGGACTCTAAGTTGTGTTTAGATAAATACATGGCAAATGGCACATTATATTCAATTATGGGTCTCATAAGATATGAGTAAAGGGGAATTAAGGTTTCTTTCAATCTAGTGGAGATACCTTTGCAAATCGGATGGGACAGATAAACGGCTTTCTGAACTAATGTGGAGACATGATGGTCAAATGTTAATGACCAGCAGTACCCAGATCCCATACAACAGTGTCTGATTAGAGTGGTGCATCTCTTATATGGTAAGTGAAAAGGTCTTGTTTACCAAAATTAATTATGCTACATTTTTTACATTTAATTTGAGACCATTGTCCTTGCAACAGTTCTTAACACAGTCTAAGCTGTGTTGGAGCATTTGTGAGTCAACTGAAGATTGAATACAAACACCCAGTTTACAGTCATCTGCAAACTAGGTTAACCATAGGCCAGAAGTGCTGGCCTGAATCTCTGAGAAATATGTCAAAGAGGACAGGGCCCAAAAATGAGGTTTGCGATACATCACTGGTAACTGTTTCACTTTCAAAAGTGGTACCTGCTAATCTAACTACATTAGTTCTGTCAGACAACCAATTAGCTATCCATTGCACAATAAAAGGAATTATATTCAGATTTACAAGAAATTTCAGCATTATTCTGAGGTCTATCAATAATATTCTCATTGGAAATAATGTCAAAGGCCTTGGCCAGGTGAAGATATGCTGTATAAACACTATCCACTGCTTCAGTTAATTTTTAAAAGAAACTAACCAGGTTAAAGAGGCAGGACCTTCCTTTGATAAAGCCAAATTGATGAGGATCAAGGGTTGAGAGATTGGCAATGTCCAGATTAATGAAGCCTAATATAATGCACCCCATAGCTTTGCATATGAAGCTAGTAAATCTAATGGGTCTATAGTTACCATGGTCCATGTTTGGGCTATCCTTGTATAATGGAGTTTCAGTAGCTGTTTTCCAAATTTTAGGAATGTAACCAGTGGAGAGGCTTAAATAAAAGAGTTATAGAAGAAGTTGTGAAGGGCCATATTTGGCACTGATAATCAGGCAGCCTTGTATGTTGTCAGGGCCCATGGATCAAGTATTCTTAGTTTTTGAAAGGGATAAGAGAACTTGTTTCATAATAATAAAGGGGGTGCTTGGGAAGTGGAATCTGTGGGATAGCTATAATTGTGGGTGGTGTACAACTTGCACTAAACTTGTCAGATAGGATATTATCCATTTCCTTTGGGTCAGAGAGTGTAATATTATTGTGAATTAGTTCCAAACACTGTTGCATGTTCATTTTGAACTGTGTGATGTAGTTAAAGAAATATTTGGAGTTATTTTAAGTGGCTATTTTAAGTTCATACTCAGCTTTGAGCTTCCTAATGGTTCCCTTAAGCTCTTTGTTAGTTTGCATAACTGTGCTCGTAAGATAGGTAGAAAGACACCTCTCATAAGTTTTAAGCAGTTTCTTTCTATTGTTGTATAATTTATTTGCATGAGCATTCCACCACAGTTGTTTGTTTTTAAACTTCTGATCATATTTGTTGCAAATAGGGACTGCTTTATCAATAAAGCTATTAGATGGAGTAGAAGTCATGGTCATAGGCACGATCTTTAGCAATAGTATCCCTTAGATGAGGATTAGAGCAGAATTTATTTAAGCCATCAACTGAAGAAGGTTTGCTTTTGAGAAGTCCCTAAACACAATGCAATTTACAGGGGGAAGTACCACCAGTTTTAAAGTAAAAGTCACTAAATTATGGTCTAATTTAAGACATCATGATGATACAATATGGAACAGTGGAAGAACTGGCAATATTTATGTGGACTAGGTCCAGGATATTGGAACCCCCTAGTAGGATGGGTAACTATTTGTGACAGAGTTAGCATTTATTATATCAAGGAAGCACTAGGCATACTGGCCATTGCCAGTGCAGGTCAGCCAGTTTATTGATGGATAATTGATGCTCCCCAGTATAAAAATCTTGGGTTATTTCAGAATTTCAGCTAATGTGTTAAGATAGCTATCATGCTCAGAAGGGGACTGTGACAAAGGGTGATACTGCAGCACAGCTGTCTGGAATTTTCTAAAGAATTATATGCCATTTGTGAATATCAACATGATTTATATAAGATGGTTGTGTTACAAATGTATTAGAACCGTATGTCATGTGTATATCAAACTGCTGGTACAGAAGTGCGTGTTGAAAAGGTTTTGCAAAGTGCTGTTTGAAATGTAACTGCAGTATTCTCTACTGGAATAGAACTGAAATGTACATGCACTATTGTAACTGCGTAAATGTATATATTTTAACAGTGGAAACTGGAATATGGGAGGTTAACTTCAGAAAAATAGATGAAGTTAAATTATTTTATGGCTATGTAATTAAAGATAGTATATTTTGGTTTTCAATGAGCTAGAGACAGAATCTGTGCTGAGAAGCCTTCTGTCTTTTAAGGTGAAATAATTACTAGTCTTGAAATGTGGAGGAATGTAATTGTTTTATGACTTCCAGCATCTGTCAAAGATCTGAGGTTTATGTATTTTCAGAGGTGGATGCTGCCTCTAGCAGTGGAGGTTTCACCTGGGATAGCATCAGATGACAAGAAATTATGTCATTCTGCAAGCTATCCCAGCAGTAATATTTGAGAAATTAATTTGAGGAGTCTCTTAGAGTGAGAGAGCATTCTATAGTCTGTCTTGGACCTGACAGCAACCATTCACCACATATCTGCCTTGCTCTATAAGTAAGTTTCTAGGGTATAGTAACTCTCTTAGATACAGTCAGGAATATAGCAAAGCTTACTTTAGATATTTTTCTTTATTTATTTGAGACTGCCCTGCAATATTGTTTTAAATATTTCCTGTGGTTTTGAATTCTGATGTCACTGTGACTATATATTTAGTATTGTTTTGTTTTATTTATTATTAAATATATTTAAACCTTTCATTGTGGCTGATCTGTGTAGAGATATTTAAGTTCTGCGAGTACTTGCATATTTGGTGACACTATGTGGGCCACTCCTAATAGCCTTCCTCTTGGTCAAACTACCATTTGTATTAACATTAATTTCACAGTGAGATTGGACAGCTGTTGTAAAGGGCCTAAAGTAGCTGATAAGGAGTTGACTGGTGGCAGTAGTAACTACCTTATAGTCTGGGCAGAAGGGGGCAAAGCTAGTAAACTTGTGCCAGCCTCTTCCAGGTGTGTGTGTGTGTGTGTGTGTGTGTGTGTGTGTGTGTGTGTGTGTGTGTGTGTGTGTGTGTTTGTGTGTAAACCAAACCTCAAAGAGTATGTGTGTCAGCCACTTGGGCAGGGATACAAAGCACTAGCTGGACAGAGAGGGTGCTGGTAGGTCTTGGCTTAGTCACTCAGCTCATTTCTCAACTTTATATATGTGCCAGTGAGGAGTCCTATTGGAGATCTGGAGAGAGAGGGAGAAACCATCCTTGGACTGACTGTGGTCTCTGTGTGCTCTTAAGGGAAATTGCATTCAGTGCAGAGAGCTGCATCTGGAAATACTGTGTGTGTACCTGTTATCCTCCCAGTGTACATCCCCCACTGTTGTCAGTGGTGAGGATTGAGGCTACTTGATTACTAGTTGGCAGTGGTGGGTCATCACAGGGACATGGAAATTGTTATATAGCTAGCTATGAAGCAGTAATTAGTCTTGTTTAGGATTGGACTTTTAGGAGTTTGTATGTTGTGTCTCGAGGTATCTGTCTTGAGATGATTATATCCTTGACAAATACCAATATTCCCTCAACAAGTACCAGTGAGTTTGAAGATCTAATAAGCATTATACACAGGAATAGAGTTTAGCAGCCATGTCCCTCATGGATAGGACAAACAAGAGCATGTCCCAACATATCCTCATTCTGCCTGCCACTAAGTTATTAATACATAAAAAAGGGCTAAAAACCTATCATTGGAATGTAAGGTTAGGCTTCTTAATATCCTCGCAGATCGGTAGCTTAAAAAATTACTATGAACTGTTCAAACCATGCTAAAAGAATCATTTATCTTATTGTTGTACAGAACATGCTTGAGCAGGTGAAAGGTGGGAAAATAATTGCATTTTATTAAGATATGAATTAATCCATACAATTTATGGGTCAAAATATTCAGTATAGGTTTGAAAGGACAAGAAAATTAAGTTTGCAGTTTGAAATGCTTCACTAGTTAGATTCAGGTTTAACTGTATGTTGAAACTACTGCTAATCTAAAATATTCATGCCTAACGACTACGTAATTTAAAATTATGCAGAATTTAGAAAAGAATTATAGTATTTTACAGAAAAAAATCAGTCAATATTGTATTCAAGATGATAACAATTAGCTTAGGCATCTTTATGTCTAATTTAAAAAAATACATTTTAAAAGCTTTATATAATTAATGTTAGTATAGTCTGAAATGTAAAAGTCAGGTAGTGAAGTGAAACTGTGTCCAGGAATACTGAAGTAAAGTTCTATCTGCTACAATGGGTGAATAGTCATTTGTGCATCTCAATTTCTTAAAACTTTTCATACTTTTTCAGGTCACAGTGTGAAACATTTCAAATATACAGAGAGCACATGTGGTATTAGCTTTTGAAGAAGTCAAATATACATCGTTTTTCATATGTGTATGACTTTGCGTCTATAGTTGATCCATAAATAGAGCTGACTATTTAGAAACCAGTTAAATTCCACCTCTGGGTGGTACATTGCATTCTCTACCTTTTGCCTCATAAAACCAACGTCACTGAAATGATAATATGCCTTTCAGACCATATTTAATTCATATACAGGAGTGAGTCAATCCTACTTTGCTTTATTCCACTCCAACAGCCTTTCATGCAGATTTTTTTTCCTTTACAGGAAGTGGCTTGCTTTTCAGCTTTTCATATTTCTAAGAAATTCAAGTGAAAATGCCATGTATTCAAATGTGTTGGGCAACTGATATTTTTCTCAATGAGGGATCACCTTAGACTGTTACATAAACTAAGACTGATATATAATATTCAGTACCTTTAGATATATTAATTTGTGAGAGAACTTTTAATAGGTATCACAATGAAACAAGAACTTATTACTTAATTATAGACACTCATCGCTTTGCGGGATGATGGAAAAATACTAACATTCTTTCTAGAATGTCAACGAGTACCATGTACTCAGCTAAACATCTTGCATAAACATAATGGTAGCCTAAGAAGGCAAGGCTATACGTAAAGACTGGTTCTTTTTATGAGGCTGGTTCATAACAGAAGTGTGGATTTTTTTCCTTATTAATCTGGCAGTTGGTGCAGAGGGTTAAGGTTATGATGTTAAGCAAGTCACTTAACCAAGCATTGTTCCCATGTTGTCTCTGAAAAGGAACTGTGTGCCCAGTGGGACGACCTGGTTAGCAAATAGTTATTATTTTTATATTATTAAAACAGTTTGAAAAATGAGTGTACACTGTTTTGCAGATTTCAATTTTTGCATACACTTTTCCGGAATGTTTCAAAAAGTAATAACAAGCAAAACCCAAAAGTTACCTTAGTAACAGTGCTTGATGTTCAAGGTTAAAATGCATTATCAATGCCCCCTACTGGTTTGATTATAAAGGCCTATGGGACAGGTAATATTCATTGCCAATAAATTCACCATATCTAACTCGGCATCACTTCATGTGTATACTACAGACATCATAATCAGTATTAAAGCAATATATGATAAGGAGTATTCCATGGGGGCCCTTTCTTGTTTATTGCATATTATCAGCTCCGATTATTTACACTTACAAAGGAAACACATATTTCACTTTGCTGAATCCCGCTGCTTGTACAGCCATAGCAAGAAAAATAATTATGACAAAAACATCATTAGTATAGAGAATAATAGGGTATCATTCCTATTGACTACAATTAATGGTATTCTATTTTCAAATGTTTTTATGTTTATTGCAGTCAAAAATATAGAAACAGAGTCTTTTTATATATTTATAGAATGTTATGAAACAGTCAAGATGTTCCATAATTTTGTTACCTGCTGTTAAATAACACAGAATAAATACAGTATTGGACCACCTTACTTGCTTTTACATAAAAACAGTTTTAATTCATTGTCAAGGTTTGAAATTAAAACATTTAATTGTTTTCTTAGTCTGTTGCTGCAGAGAAAACACGCTTACAGGAGAGGACACATACCCTTCAAAGCACCTAAGATTCTGTTATTATTGCAGTTGTATTTGAAGCTTTTATATGAGTTGGGAGGAGGTTCTGTACTCCTTGATAAAAGGGAGAAGATGGAATGAAACTACCATTCCGGAGAAAAGAACTACAGATTGAGTCATACAGACAATAAGATATGCAGGCTGTAGTGTAAACTATACAAAATGTAAAGCTTAGAATACATGCTGTAACTTTATACATAATTGTTACTATATTATAAACAGCAAAAAAGGCATTTTTATTTATCTATCTGAATAATGCTGTCATTGAGACTTGTCATACATTGGTCAAAAAAGTAGCACTGTTAGTAGAATGCTCACCGTTAAAGTCAGGAAGACCAGTAGAATGTGGGATCTAATCTTATACCAGATAACATATTTTGATTATGGTGTCATTCTTGACACTATTACCACATAGAGGGTGCTGTATGCCTATGATGATACCTTTGAATGAACATATAAAATGAGGCCCTATCTGCCTGGTTACTGATGACTCATGGGAGGGGGTACTACGGAGATACATACCATGGTTGAACCCTTGTCACTGAAATAAACAACTCAGGAGCCTAATAAAATCCATGAAAGTCAAGTTTGAGGCTAACATAACTAACCAAAAGACAATCAGAAGGCATTTTTAATTACTTTTTTATAATCTCAAAAGCACAATGCAGCAGTGCAATGAGGTGATTGTGAATGATGTTACATATACTGAGGCTGAAGATATAGCATACCTACTGGCCGATAAATTTACCTCTAACTTTACCCCTCTTCCCCCTCAGGCTGTCCATCCAGATATACCTGAAACTGTCTTATCTCCTTCTGTCATACAAGATCATGTCCTAAAAGTGCTGTGCAAAGCTAAAAATACTGCATCAGTAGATTGTGTCTAGATATAGGGATTTCATTGTCCCCCTTTACTCAGCCCTCATCAGGCCAATCATTGGCTATAATGCCCCCTTTGACATGTATCTGTCCAGACACATGCAACAGCTGAAAGACCTACAGTGATACCTTACTAAGAGGATACAAGGCCTAAACAATATTTCCTATATCAACTGACTCAAAACCCAGTCACTATACTTGGTATCCTACAGACTGCAAGGAGGTGATCTGTGTCTGGCATACAAAGAATCCTCAGATCTAATACTGATGGATTCACTGCATATTAATAAGTCAAATATCATCAACAATACTCAGTCTAGGCATCTAAACCTTTTTTGAAACCTCAACAGATGGCTGCTAGCTAAGAGCAGTCACTGATGTCCCAATGGAGGGACAGATATATCTCATAGAAGATACCGCTGCTCTGGAACAGACACCCCATACATATAATACAATGTTCATTCCTCTCCATATTCAAGCACATCTTTGATCTATGGATGGGAAACAGAAAACAAATGCCATAACTACCCTCTGTGCTACTAATGGACAGAGGCAGTTCATGAATGCTTTATCCCATGCATTGGTCCCCTCAAGTTATCTATGGTATGATTCCAGTAATTCTGATTCACAGTAATATATAATTATCAACCATGGGATGGGTAAAGCCAATCTCTAACCAAATAGGATATGTTAATTCAAACACAAAAAAAGGCAATTGACTAGGCATAGAATGGCCCGCAGGGGCAGCTAGCCTAGTACTGATCTATGAACCTGAATGCCCACAATATCTAAATCATAAAAACTATACAGACTGTCCTAAAACCATTTCCCTCTTCTTGGTGTCATACAATCTGTTGAGGGGCAATTTCTTCCTTGGATACAGAACCTCAACAGATCCAGTCCTGGCAGACATACCACATATTCACAAGTTCAATGGGGGTATAAACACCCATCTGAGATATAAATCTCTTTTGCAACATAAAGATAGCATGTTGGATCAGTTTCAAAGCATACCACGTCTTTGGAATCATCTTCTTCTCCATGTAGAACAAAATGCTTCTCTTTCATTATTCAGATGCAATCTGAATGAATTGATGGGCAACCACAAATTCACAAAAAACCACAACCGAAACTTGTAAGTCAAAAAAATCAATGAACTTAAAATAAGTTTTGCTTATTTGGAAATGTCAGTATAATCCACGACCATACATATTCGTGGACTGTTGTTCTATTTACAACAAAAAAGAACTTTTTTTAACAACACACCATCAGGGTTCGTTTGGATTTACTGTGAACCACAAATTCACCCCTGTTTTATCACTCCTGACCATCATGGACAGGGGCAAAATAAAAATGTTCTGCCCATCTCTTGGTTATTCATACTTAACATATAACAGCTAAAAAGTTCATGGGAATCTATGGCAAGGCTTCTAAAGATCCTCACAGATCAATAACCAAGTGGATAGCATGTCTGTAATTCTGAGACAGTAGTACACAATCCAATGTGCATTTGTTCTGCTACATTCTCTACTGGTAAAACTAAAATGAAGTTACATTCCAGAGTTTATAAGCATTACAGTAGCCACTCTACTGCTTAAATCAGCCACTTGCAATAGCAAAGTAGAGGACAGATGAAAACAGATCAAGGACTGGGTGAAAGAAATGCCATTATTTGTATAATGGATATGGATGATAGAGTATATGTATGGTGAACACAACATAATGGCAGATGTGCAGCTGTCCACAACCCAGTGCCAGCTTCATCCCTCTACTCCCTTTGCACAGCTGTTAAACCTCTTACACCTTGTGGCTGTGTTACAAAGTGTAACCATTTCAAAGCTAATACTTTCTGTTGTTAGATCTGATGGAGTCTTTGGATGCAAGTGCCTATCTTAAGACAGATAACTTCAGAATATTTCAAAAGAATGGGAAGCCTCAAAGACTTATTGCAGTCAAAAAGAAAACAACAATAAGATAAAAATAACCAATATGCTCCAAGTGGCTAAAGTGACTAAAACTAAATTTAATAAAACTTGTTAAACTACAAGTCATTGTTGAAAGTGTAGAACAATAATAACAACTGTTTAATTTTTTACAACAATTTTATAAACAAAAGAAAGGGGTTCTTAAACTTCACATATCACAACAATTGGTGGAGTACGTTTTTTAGATGTGGACATTTTTAAGAAAGAAGAAAGTAAGAAGCTTCACATAGTTATATCCTATAAGGACACAACAAGCAGTGTGATTTTGAATTATAACAGCATGCATCCTATGTATTTAAAATAAATACCATAGTTAAGGTTCAAATTGTCAGGATAAAGAACCGTGCATAACATTTTAATATGGCTGATGGCTTGTTGCAAAATATGCATAAACTGTTTTTTATTAAGAGGTTATCTCCAGAATTGTATACACTTTGCCCTTCGAGAAATTGATAACATGGTTGGTGGTAGTAAGAAAAAGAGAACAGATATGGCTAGCAATTGGTCTGTTGTTATGTTGGTAGTTTTTTCATTAGATAGTCAAGTTATTAAGAACATTGTGAATATTAATTGATGTATTTTAACCAGGGATGAAGACAGAGGCTAGTTTGGTTGGGAAGTAACCTTATAAATAAAAAAGGTAGAAGCAGAAAAAATTGTTTTGAAGAAAAAACAAAGACAGTTAGATTTTATATTCAATGTCAAAACAAAGCAGGGACTTCCAAATGTTTAAATTGCTCAATGTACAGGTATGTATCTGAAAGTTCTAATTTTTATTGTGATGCTGCAAAAAATTCTTATACAGTTCCAAGTTATTTCACTTGTAATGCTGTGATGGTTTATTATGCACAGTGTCTTTCCTGTGATTCTTTTTATATTGGGAAGATGAAACAGATAGCTTAAAAAGAGGATGTATGAGCATCAATATGCCATTAAAAAACGAAATGCCAAAAATGCCTTGGCAAAGCATTTGATGGAAAGTAAAAACTTTAGGATGTTTATTTTTACAGTAGAAGACTTTGTTCCCAGTAATTTTAATGCCCACAAAGAAGAGGAACTGGATTTTTAGAAGTTAAATGGCAAATTGTGTTGAATGCTTATGGAAGTTTGGATCTACTTTTAAATCATGAATCCCACAAACTGAATGTCATATTGCTGAAAAGAAAACAACAATTACAATCCTGAAGGGTCAATTTTTCTCAGGGCAAGTAAACACTTGCCCAAAAGTTTATCCCCCCAACTATATATACCAACTCTGGGATCACACTACATTGGGAAAAAGGGCGTATTTTCCCATGTTGGGCAAGTGTTTGCTTGTATATTATGAAGATAAATGCAGTGATTATTTCTGAAATCAACAGTTTAGGCAATGTTAACAAGCAGGATGCGCACATACCACAGTAAGATAGCACTGTTTACTGTTAACTCTGAAATAAAAAGAAAAATGTCTGCATTCTGCCTTTTACCTAAATCTGCATTTATTCCATAAGCTTTTAACAGATTATGAAATGTTAAGCACATGATGGCCACATCCATGCAGAGTAATACCTTAGTAAAACTTTTTATATTGAAGCAAGGCAATTTGACAAGAGTAAATGATATGGTACATTCATGATATAACTGATCTGCATTGGAAATACGGTATTCGAGTGAAGTAAACTATAGGACCGAATTTTTACACTTCGCAGCAAATCATACATATGTAGTGCATACATTTAATGCTCTGCCTTTTTGAGCAATATGTGTTTAAAATGAAACCTTTTTTGATAACAGGACCACCTAACTGAAAATATATTGACATATTTTGCAAGCTGCATGTTGGCCATATAGCATAATATATGCATTGATAAGAAATAAAAATCATTCATCGTTCAATTATTTTATGTTGCTTTATTAAAGTAGTTTAGAATTGAGAGAGTGCATTCTTTGACAGATTGATCCCTATCACTAATATATATCAGTTCATTGCAACCACTGTTAGCCAAGACAGGCCCTTTATCCACACAACCATATAAAAGATAAAGTGAGTTGTCAGAAAATGGATGTTTACCCTGAGGCATACTGTTAGTGATTTTTTTTAATTTGCCTTTTTCTATTATTCCACTGTGATTGTATGGAGATTGCATTTTATTTTTAATTGTATTTATTTACTTTTTTTACATGGGCTATTATGGCATCTCCAGCCTCTGAATAATGACAATAAATCTATTTCTACGTGGACTGTAATTTACAAGCTGAGAATATGTCAGGAGTTGAGAATAAAGAAATGTGAAAGTAATCTTTGATAGGAACTACAGTATTACATAAAAGAGCCAAATATATCCATTTGGGATTCAGAAAAGGAGCTACTGAAAGATGTAATGCAGGTATGGACCAAACAGCACTCTTTTCTGAGTATGAATGTACCTAGAGGTTTGATAGTTACTAAACTACTGGCAGATATAAATTCTTCTGAAGGCTTGATGGAGGAATGGAAAACAATTGTTTAAGATTCTGCTTTGTATTACCTGAGAATGTTAATTAAAATTAGTTTGGTATTTCAGATCTGCATAAAGGAATTGATTCAGATTACATCAAACTTAAGTCTAGTATATACAGTAAGATGTTGCTGAAAAATTAAATGGTCTGCTTAAGAGGCTTGAGAAACAACAACAAACATTAAAATTGAGAAAACAAAACCTTTTTTGGCATTTTAATGACTACAGCTCAGAAGAACAAAAACATAACAATAGTGATGAGTCTAGTAAAGAGCAAAATGAAACTGAAATGTCCAACAATTAGAAAAAGATGTGTTAGTATTGATCAAAAGACTTTTTAGAACCACGTCTCCCAAGACATTCTGTTCAGGTAGTGGAAAGAGTTAAGAGTCCTCAGACAATTCCTCTTGTGCCAGCAAACATCAGTAGAAAATCCAGATGAGAAATCAATTGTAAAGTGTGTTTCAGTTACTAGGGCAGTAAACCATGGAGAAATATAATTTCACATACTATATAACCAAATGTGTAGATTCAAGCCCCACCACTGTCTCATGTTTCCTAAAGCAAAATTTCTCCATATAAAACAAACATCCAACAAGTACTGATTGGTTCATTCATTTACTCCTGTTGAAACTCCTAAATTGAAATACATTCTCTGCTCATTAGCCAGCTTGCACCTAGATTGTCTGCACACAATATGTGTTCTCTGCTGTCCTCTGGAACTGCCCATCGCCCATTAAAGTATACTTTGTTGATCATGCCTTACCTAATATTTGACCTAAGCTTTCAGAGTTCCTAGCTGCACCTCAGGCACACTGATCAGAGAAATACAGTCCTTCCTTCCTCTTGTTTTGTCCCAAACTAAAATTGTCTGTCCTAATTGGCAAAATGCAAATGCTTCGTAACTGCCACTATAAACTAACTACAAATTAATTATTGTACATCACTACTTTATAACTGTCTGTATTACACACTTACTTTATAAATCCCCATTTCACCCAATTCCCATCATTCTAACTTTCCTCTTCCTAACCATTTTTCTGTGCTGTTTTTCCACCTCCTGTGTATGTCATGTACATTCTACATGTACTGCTTGTCTGAGTTCTCTGTAAACTGTTTCTTTCCCTTGTCAGTTTTGGAATGCTATGTTGTTTGTATGTGCTCACATCAGATTATTGATCTGAAACTTTGTAATGCCTGTTTGTTTATTCTGTATACCTTATATTGCCTTAACATCCCATTTTTGTAGTCTGTGTTGAAAATGGTCCATGTGGATCAGTGTTTTACAGTAGTTGGCAAACTTAAATAAATAAAATAACTGGATACATGTAGAGTTGCCCTTTTATCCTTATGTAAACATTCTATGTAATAAGCATAAATCCTAATCTGCTGGTTCGTCAGCTTTGTTTATCTTCTTTTTACTTTCGTCCTACACAATGATCATATTATATCTTTAATTTCCATCTCCATAAATGCACATCAACTTCTTTTTTCTGGCTAATATAAGATTAAAGTACTTGACACTGTTCAAACTATGTAACAATTCCTAAAGTTATATCCTGCTTTTGTTATTGATGATCAGCAAAAATACTTTCAGTAAGTTAGTGTAAGTTTTATTTAATGCAGATATAATGTTTCGTCTTCATGTAGGTGAAACCTTAACAGCTTGTTTCATGCCTGTATCAAATTTCACTTCACCTGTATTACTCGTATGCATATTACTTGTTCATGTTTTACTTGTATATAGTTTTCTTTTTTCCCACTACATATTGTCTTAGATTCACAGAACAGAGCTGGATGCCTGCACAGATTAAATATCTCTGTAGCTCCCCATGTGAAGTGCTGAACAGCTCTTTATAGGTTACGGCAGGGAGGAGATCGCTCTCTCACATTAAGAAGGAATCACACAAGAAAATAAAGTATATAGCAGGAAGGTTAACCATTAGATATTCCATGACCCATAACTGAGAGCTCTGGAACAACGAGACCACATGATTGAAAATGCAGACTTGTATAAACAAAATCTGAGATTACCATTTCTTGGAATATTCCATTTCCCCCAAGGTATGTTGATCTCTGAGATGTTATAGATAATTTTGGTTGGCATGGAGGAAGTGGCTTGCTCACTACAAACAACAATTTTAAAAAATAATGAGTTGGCATAATAGTTAAGGTCTTCTCCTTCTATGCAGTGTACAAAGTTTGATTCTGATCTGCGATCAATGCCTCTATGGAGTTTGCATGTTTTCCCTGTGTCTCTGTGGTGTTTCTCCATTCTCCCGCTTCCCAAAAACATGCTGAGTGTTTTCCACCTCATACTCATTCAAGAATGGAGTGCTGGGCAGCAGCACAGATGCTATACGGTGCCCTAGAGGGAGATGAGTTGTATAGAACAACTACTTTGGACATCAACTACGATATGCACTATCTTCAAGGAAGGGGAACACAAACCATAGGCTGCACACCATGCCATGGCTATCCATTCACTCAGTGGTGTATAATATTGAATCTAGGTGATTCAGTCATGTTGTTATGTTACTAAACAGGCATGGGTATTTGTATGTGATAAGTAAGTTGAGAATCTGGCCTAATCGGATCTACACCAGTGACCCATGCTAGCAGTGGGAGTGGTTTATGTGCTCCTACTGGCCAATGTGTGCCGCCCATTAGCCCTGGGTCAATAAGTTACTGGCTGCCCAGCTTGGGTTTCCTGAAAACCAATCAAACTGCCAAACATGAACTAAGAATTTCTACACTCAGAGTAGGTTCAAGTACAGGGTGCAGTTTGGAAGTGGGTGATGTGATGGTAAGGAGGAGACTTGACATCCCATGTATCCAGGAGAGAAGATGGAAGGGCAGTGCAGCAAAGCTACTTAGCTTGCGATCCAGAGTCTACTATTCAGGAGAAGGGCAGATTAGAAATGGTGTGAGAATTGTGGTGACAGTGGGGCTACAGAAGGCAGTTAGGGTTATCATCAGAATTAGTGACAGATTCATGGCAATTAGACTCCAGTGTAAGGACAGAGCACTGTTCATAATCTCAGCCTTTGCCCCATATCAGGGTTGTAATAGCAAGAAAAAGAGTGCATTCAGACAGCAGTTACAGGATTTACTAGATAAAGCAACATGAGGAGATCCAGCTCACTTAATAAACACTATAACATTCGTTTAAGGAGTCTATATCACGTTATCGAAAGTTTACTTAATCAAATCAATAAAGGTTGAACTTTATTGATTGATTAAGTAAACCATCGAATAACGTAAAAAAAAAAAAAAAAACAAAACTAAATGGCGTAGGCAGGGGGCAAGCCCCCATGCACCCCCCACGTGGGGAGCTGCCCCCCCACTTAAATATATCAACTCTGAGACCACACTACATTGAGGTAAATGGAAATCTCCCCTTACAGAGATTTCCATTTACTTGCACGATGTTCTTCATTTTCGATATTGTCGTGCCGACAATATCAGACTTGATATTGTCAGCTTACGACAACGTGAAGTAGACCCCTTTTAACAGACTATTACCAAGGAGAAGAAGCTATTTCCAAATAAATGCTGCATTATGAAAAAAGTAGCAGGTAACTACAGTGGATGTAAAAAGTTTACGCACCTCTGTTAAAATGCTGGGTTTTGTGATATAAAAAAATGAGACCACAATAAATCATTTAAAAACTTTTCCTACCTTTAATGTGACCTATAACCTGTACAATTCAATTGAAAAAACAAATAAATCTGTTAGGGGAAAAATATAAAAAATAAAAAATGCATAATAAGCTAGTTGCACAAGTGTGCATGCCCTTAAACTAATACTCTGTTGAAGCACTTTTTGATTTAATTATTATTTAATGTCTGATGATCTCTTTAGTAATGAACTGATTTCTCTAAGCCTAATGCACACAATAATTCATGTATCAGACAAATCAGTTCAAACATATCCCATTTTGACCATGTTTTCTGTATTTTTGTTTGCGGTATATTTCACATTGATTTCATTTACTGTATTAACTGCATATGTTTCTGTGTTAGAGATATAAAATGTGTGTATGTGTGTGTTTGTAATTAATGTAATGGTTTTGGGTAAGGCAAAGGATGCCCATTATTTTAGCTATAAACTGCCTAACATTATCTCAGCCTGAACTCCCAAAATACAGAATTAATCTAGAAACAGAAAACAGTAAATGGTTATGGCTCAGACAAAATGTTTGGAGCTGGCAGGTGATTCTACATAAATACCACAGTAACTGTAACATGGCAAAAAGAGTATAAGGCATTCCTGGAGAAGGACATGTAGGCAAGGATCTGTGACCTTTGAGATTCTGCGGAGAAATCCTGAAGCTGAAAATGAATACAGTAAAAGATAATTCCTTGGTATAATTGCTCTTCTTTTATTGGGAAGTGTAACCATTACAACTGAGAGAGAAAAAAAAAGAGAGGTGTACTTTGATTCCTTGGTTTACACATTGTGCCCATGTTAACCAGGCACTGTGTATCAGACACTTCTTCTTTCAGCTTTTCCCGGTTAGGGGTCGCCACAGTGGAACTCCAGTCCACTAATGATTGGCAGTAGATTTTTACGGTGCCGAGGTGCCAGCCCGACTCCCAACCTTCAATGAAGGTACGCCCATTCACACATAGACACTAAGAAGTCTAAATACCCTAAAACTTCTAAACTGTCATGTATTTCAGACTTAACTTCAGTAAAAGGACTGTTCTAAATTTGCTTTTTATAGAAACAAAAGTTGAGAATGCTGCATTTGCTAGCTTACAACTGAAAATATTTTTAAACTGAACCTTATTAATAAGAACCTTTTGGTCTTGGGTTAAAGGCATGCAAGATGAGAATGTTGCATTTGTTATCAAAAAGTATCAAAACCTAGTAAAAGAGCAGGTAGCTGCCTCTATTCCCATTCCATAACTAAGCTGTGGAATGCCCTCCCATCATCAGTTACAGAATTAAACAACATAATCTCCTTTAAAAGAAAACTAAAAAAAACATCTCACTGATAACCCCAGCTGCACATGCAGCACATATCCACAGCCTCCTTAATCTAGCAAAACTGTTTCACATAGCAAATATACTTATGCATATGACATACTGTTACACCATATGAGTTATTCCTAATCTTTCGTATCCTACTCCACACATCTATACAACTATCTTAACACATTTTCTCTTCTGTGTCACTTTCTACTTCTAATACATCCATTAAATACCTACCACCTATAATCTACATATTCCTACCACCTAGCTTTAAGATTCCAACTATATCTATCCTACCTTTTAAGTTTAGTTCTCTAATTCTACCTTCCCACTACACTTACCTTTCCCTTTTCCTACCCCCCCAAAATAATTAAGCTGTATTGTTAAATATTTCTAACTGTATAATTTTCCTACATGCTAATGTTCCATTGTTACTGCATTGTGCCTTTTTACAACATATGTGCTGTTTAGATAGTTTTCTGTATTATTCACTTGCTTTATAAGTAAGTGTTTCCTTACAAATTCATGTAAGGATTTTCATGTAACTTGGGGCTTTTCTCCCCAGGCCTCCACTGAAAATGGACTTTCCCGGTCAACAAATGTCAATAAATAAATAAATACGAGACTGCAAATATTTTCTAAACTGAATTTTATTAAAACGTTTCTTTTCATAGGTTCTGTTGGAAAGACTCATTTATGTCACTGACGTTTTTGTGTTCTTTCTTTATATCGTTTACTGCCTCTAACACTGGAGAATGCACTTTTATGAAGCTAGTAAGTATATTAGTAATATGATACATATGCTGGATAAAGTGGAAAAAGAGCAATCTTAAAGCTACTACAAATATAAAAAATATTTTTTATTCATTGCTTTTTTGTAAGATCTTCTAATGGCCATAATTTTTTAAATATCATTTAATCTTGCTAGACAAAATCCCAGATATCAATTAATTCCCAAATGATGCCCTGCTTTTGATACTTTCCTAGAGCTTATCCATAGTCACTCTCAATTCCTTCTGTCTGTCTATATAAAGAATTCTTCCTTTCCTCTGTGCTATCTAACCAGTTCAACTTCATCACTTTCTGAGTTATCCACCATGAATTCTTTAGCATGTCTTTCCTCCCCACTATTCCCAGATCTCTAAGTTAATCATTTGTTCTTAATTACTTTCCAGTTATAGCCAGCCTTCATGCATTCTAAAAGTTCCCTTTCCATTCCCAGAATCCTGATATACTCTTTGTATCTGTTGCTGCAGAGGGTTAAGATGTTGAGTTGTAATTCCTGTAGTACAGGGTTTGATTCCCTCAGCCCTCATTTGCCTACTGTTCACTTTCAGCAAGTTTCAACCAGATATTGCTCCTAGGTCACCTCTGAAAAGTGACTGTGTCCAGTGAGTCTACCCAGTTAACAAATGGGTATTATTATTCGTTAAGTCCTGGCATTTCCCAGCTTATCACAGCTTTCACATAAGCCTTTCTTCCTTCACATCTCCCTGAGTTTATGCCAGCTGAGACTTCTTCATTTCATCAGCTGTTACTTATACCCGTACCCTTTTGTGAATCTCTCTGTCTGAAGCCTTCCTACATTATTTGCTGCATAACTGCTTCCCTGTCCCTCTTTTAACTCCCAATCTACCCATCTAATTTCAGGATTCAATCATTCCCAACATCTTGTATCCATATTTAATGCATATGCATACCATCAAAAACATGGCACTATGCTTTTGCTCTCAAAACCCTGAATTTACCCGCACCATTCCTCATTATTTTACTGTTCCACGCAAAATCAGACTCATATCCACTGGATCATTTCAGTATTACTATTTCTTCTGCAGAGTTGCCCCAATCTGCCATAAAACACATAAAAATTGGGGTAAAAATCATTATTCTTATAACTGTTACCCCATCCTTAATCATCTACTTTTCTCTCTGATCAGCTGCCCAATTGTTAAAAAAATATGTAATAGGTAATAGTAATGTGCATGCTTAGTGCAATTAGTGCATTCGATATTTAAAAGGGTTAATACATTTATTCTGTTCACACTGCATGTATCTGCACAGCCATTAGAAACTTAACAAGAAGCATTCTATTTTCTGCTAATGTCAGCAAATAACAAGAAGTAATTAATTTCTGCTAATGTCATGAAAATTAACAAAGGGATATTGATTTCTGCCTATGCCATGAGAAAAACATGCAGCTGTTAGAAGCTATTGATAAAGAAAACAATAGATGCTTGAAAGTTTAAACCATAGTCAGCATTACTTGTACTAAAGCTAGAAATGTACCTTGAATCTAGGTAAAATCTAACACATGTATTAGAACAGTACAATAGAAGAATTGAAATTCTAAAATGGACTGACATAAACCCAAGGTCAGGTTGTTTTTTCTCAAAATGTTTTTGCAGAATGACAGCTTTTAACTTGGTCAGCAATAAGTCTAACAGTATTTTCTATAGAACATACAGGAAGCTGTGACTAACTACGTCAGCAATAGAATGTAACATTTTCTGTGACAGGAAGAGAACTGTATAAGTATAACCTACTAGTCATTAATCATTTAGACAAACCTTGTGCCTACATGCTTTGTCTCCTTGCTGCAAGTAATAAAGGGTGCCTTGCTTGAACCTAACGTGAATTGGTCTTTGAAGTTTTTTCCTTTGGCAGATTGGTCCTTCGGACCGGAACCTTCTCTTCACCTCGGATCAGATGGGCCAGGTGGTAGAAACCGTATGGGGAAGAAACCAAATCGGTTCTTCTTATCTGAAAAGCTCTCTGACTGAATTGTCATTCAAAAGAGGCCAGCCACTTTCTGATCTGCGACTGAAGGATGGGTCTCCGCGAATTGGGGATCAATCACGTGGGCTCAGGTAAGGTGAATCTACCTTTTTCTGGTTTCTGTTTTAGATCACGGACTAGATATGTATTGTTTTTGTTAGACTGTATTTTTCTTACAAGTCAGGGACAAAAAAAGATTACTATCTTGTCATAGATCAGGAGAAACAGAATAAGTAGGCAGTCATTCTGAAGAGACTATAACAAAATCCATGGTACCATGTTAAAAAAATAAAAGAAGTTACGTAACGATAAAAGGGTAGAACAAAATGGGTAATAATTGCACAAAAAGTCCCCAAAATCTGCCGTTAACAGAAGACGCGAAATACATGCAGTCGCAGCGCGCCGACAATATTAAATATTATTCAAAATGGGTTAATAAGTATGAATTCAATGGAAAATTAGAAAAATTCTCACCTATCAAACTTATCAAACAGCTCAAAACCGATTCCAAAGGTCGGGTAAAAAAGCAATGTAAATTAGGAATCCTTCAGGCACACAGGTGGATTGAGGAAGTAAACCGTAGGGAACAAAAGAACAAGAATTCAAAAGCAATGTTTTTAGACAAGGAGAACAATAACTTAGTAATAGCATCAGCACCTCCGCCTCCCTTACCGGAATATGAAGCAAGTGAACAGGTTAGTCCACCCCCACGATATCCTGTGGTCACTGAAGATAGGGGCATTATGAAAATAAAACTGTTTATTAGAGATCCCATCGAGACCAGGTCTCGAACAAAGGCAGGTAACTCAAATGAAGGCATCGAGTTATGGCAGATGGTTAAAAATTCATGATCTGTAAGTGAAGGAGAAGAAATATGTCCACTTATAGAAGTACCCAACCCTCAGGCAGGTCAAGACAATCAGGACCCAACTATTTTAGTGCATAGACCTTGGACTCTGAAAGACATCCGGAAAGCCACTGAGGGAATCTCCCATCCAAAGGTTAATTTTAGAAAATTCTCTGAAGACTTACAAGGAATGAGGCTGAGTTATAACTTAAACAGAGAAGAGGTAGAAAAGGTAGTTAGACAAATTGTAGGGCCAGATTGGCATATGATTTGTGGGAACTGGAATCCCCGTGATGCTGCACAATGACCCCTCCCACATAGCAGCACAGAATTAGACACCAGAGTAAAAGGCCTGACAGACCACATCTCTGAAAAATGGAAACCTAGGGCAGACTGGACTTGCATTAATCAATGCATCCAACAAGAAGGTGAAACTATTGACCGGTATTATGCCAAACTATTAGAATGTTTTAATAACCACTGTGGAATGCAGGTTCCTGAAGATCAAACACAAGATTCCCCATATGAACAGCAGTTAAAGAATGCATTTTTAAAGGGCAGTATTGCACCTATAAGCAGTTTTATTACAAAACACATGGTAGATCATCGTACAAGCATGTTACAGTCATTACTTGAATATGCTAGGCATGCCGAAAGGCATTTTAATAGCAAAAAGAAAAAGAAAGCTCAAATATTTTCTGTAGGAGATGGAGCAGAAGTTTATGTAGTAAAGTCTGGGAAAAAGGGCAAGAAAAATGCACAGGGAAACAAACAATCCGATCAATGATCAGAGAACTTTGAAGGGTGAAAGAAAAGGGGTGAATGTTTTAAATGCGGTAAAAAGGGACACTTGGCAAAGGATTGCAGGAAAAATAAGAAGGCAACAACGGAAGACAAGGAGGGTGAGGACTGACTATATGATAGTCAGGAATCACTAGAATGGGCTAGTGAAGAAGGGACAAATGAGAATGTGATAGAGGGAGTAGAGGAAGTGCAGGAAGTTAGTGACAATGAAGAAGATGAAATATTAGACCTAGCTTTATTGAGCTTGGAGCTCTATTTAGCAGACACAAAACCAGAAGTTACACTTTTGGTAGAAGGGAGGGAAGTCAAGTTCTTGTGTGACTCAGGGGCATCACAAACCCTGATACATCCCTCCAAACTACCAGAAAACACAGAGACACCTAAATACATACTGGTTAAAGCAGCTAATGGACAGCTGTATCAGAAGCCTCTCTCCCACGACATTGCAATAACTGATCCAATTTCAGGATTGACACAAAAAAGCAAAATTGTTGTTTCTGAAAATGCCCAGTAAACCGCTTGGGCAGAGACCTCATGCAGCTATTTGGTAAAGCAGTAGTCCCAACCATGCAGGGTATGGAAGCACAGCGACAAATTGATACCTTTACAGTGAAATCAGAGGGTGAAATGTTTTATTGGTGCAGCCAGGACTTGGTTATGACTGGTCCGGGAACTGTAACCGAAGAGTTAATGAATGTAGCCGTTAGCAAGTTCCCCTCCCTTAACATTGATAAGCAACACCTGTTGCACTATACCCTGTATTATTGTAATACACCAGAACCTGATAAGGAATATGAGAAAGAATTATTTAAGAATCATGCAAATAGATTGATATTGTGTAACCTGTACTGGGACACAAAGGGAACAGTGTAGCCAGCTGTTCATTACTCCAGGAGTTCTTTGCACTTTATATATAAATCTAATCGATTACCACATGTTAGCTTAACCAAAAACAGAAATACAGAATGGGAAGACCTAGGAGAAAAAGTCATGAGATGGGAGAAACAGACAGAGCTAGAACTGTCAAAACAGGAAATACAAGTACAGAAGTTGAATTGGATAACTCAGACCAACCCAGTTGTGCACTTGCAGTCTGGTGAGGACACCTGATTGACACTCCTGTTAAAGGAGGAAGAAAATGCCTTACAAAATATACCAGAGATTCTCTGGTCAACAGGAAAGTAAAATGTAGGACTTATTCGTACAGCGGGACCAGTTACTATCACACCAAAGTCAGCATTTAGACCACAAAAGAGACAATATCCCTTAAGAAAAGATGCAGAGGCAGGGATAAAGCCTATTATAGCAGCCTTACATAAAGGAGGGATACTAGTAGAATCTTCCGATTCACCATGTAACACACCATTATTTCCAGTCAAAAAAGCAAATGGAGAATGGCATATGGTCCAAGATTTACAAGCTGTAAATTATGCACTAATACCAAGGGCACCCATGGTGCCAGACCCACACACCCTGTTGAATGATTAAAACCTCAGCAGAAGTATTTTTCTGTGGTAGACATTAGCAATGCATTCATTTCGATACCGATACACCCTGACAGCCAGTATTGGTTTGCATTCACATTTCAGGGGAAAAGGTATACATATACGCGACTACCACAGGGATATTGTGAAAGTCCAATGATATTCTCACAAGAAATGGCAAGCAACTTGGCAGGATTTACCCCACCAAGAGGCAGTCAGATTTTACTTTATGTTGATGACATCTTGCTGGCAGCCCCCACCCAGCAAGATTGTAGAGAAGATACCATAGCACTTCTACAATTTTTAGCCGCTGAAGGACATAAGGCAAATAAAAGTAAACTGCAGCTTTGGACAAAACAAGTTAAATACCTGGGATATGTAATATCCAAGGAAGGTAGAACATTAGATGACGACAGAAAGGTAGCAATTTTGCAAGCACCAAAACCCACTACCAAGAAGGAAATTATATCCTTCCTGGGTACAACTAATTTTTGCCGGAGCTGGACCCCAAACTATGCTTTGGAATCTGCACCGCTAACTGACCTTATATATAAGAAGCCTATGGCAGCACAAGATTTATTACAATGAACACCAGAAGCAGAATCTGCTTTCTGCAAACTGAAGCAGTTAATAGCATCCTCATTAGTTCTGGGATTACCAAACTACCATAAACGTTTTTTCCAAACTGTAGATTGTAAACAGGGCTACATGACATCAGTATTAACACAGCAGCATGGGGATAAGCAATGCCCCATTGCTTGCTATTCATCACAACTAGACCCAGTGGCATGATCTTTACCCCACTGTATACAAGCAGTAGTTGCAGCTGCAATTGCAGTACAGGCTTTGGCCTCTGTAGTCTTATTCCACCCTCTCACTTTGAGAGTGCCTCATGCAGTCGCGATAATTTTACTACAAGAAAAGGTGGCATATCTTTCCCCTGCTAGGCATCTTTCCTGTATGACTATATTGTTGAGCCAACCTCACATGACAATTGAGTAATGCATGACTTTGAATCCTTCTACTCTGCTCTCGACCCCTGCAGACGGCACACCGCACCGCTGCCTGCAGTTAATTGAGCAAAAGACACTACCTAGAAAAGATCTCACGGATGTCCCCTTGGATGATGCCGAGGTGACATACTACGTGGATGGTTCATGCAAAAGGGGTCCTGCAGGACAGAACCTAGTAGGATATGCAGTAGTTTCTGATACTGAGATTATAGAAGCAAAACCTTTACCACACAACTTATCTGCACAGGCAGCAGAATTGATTGCCTTGACACGGGCATGTGCCTTAGCAAAGGGTAAATGTGTAAACATTTTTATTGACAGCCAGTACGTTTTTTCTACTGTACATGTTTTTGCGCAACAGTGGAAAAACCGAGGAATGATAACATCTATTGGCAAACCTATGAATCATGCACAGTTTATTTTAGATCTTTTAGAATTTATTCAGTTACCTCAGAAAGTAGCCATTTGTAAATGCACAGCTCACACTAAGCAACAAGATAGGGTTTCAAAAGGTAATGCGAGAGCTGATACAGCTGCAAAACAAGCAGCCACAGAAGTATTTCTTTTAAATGAGGAATTACAACCCTCTGAGATTTTAGACTTAGAAATGTTAAAAACAATGCAGACACTCACTACAAAAGCTGAAAAACAACGATGGGTAAAACGAGGAGCAATTCTTGAAAAGGGGCTGTACATCTCTAGAGAAGGGAAACCGATACTACCATCTAATTTGTTTAGATATGCAGCTTTGTTGAGCCATGGGCAGTGCAATGTCTCAACAAGGGGGAATGGTACAGCTGGTGAACCAGGTGTTCACAACGTACAGATTTACAAACTACTCTAAAAAATTTTGTTTGACATGTCAGATTTGTAACAAACATCATGCACAGGGGGTGTTAAAGCCCAAGCAAGGGAGTTTCCCTACACCACCATATCTGTTTCACACTATCTGTATGGATTTCATAGAATTGAACAAATGTGAAAATAAGAAGTATTATCTTGTCATTGTAGATATGTTTTCCAGATGGGTGGAAGCCTTTCCAACCAAAAATCCAGATGCAGCCACAGTGGCAAAAGTACTTGTCAAAGAAATCATCCCTAGATTCGGCATTCCGGAAAGGATCTACAGTGACAATGGTACACACTTTGTAAACCAAACCATACAGCAGTTAAGTAAGCATTTTGGTATTTCTTTAAAAAATCATTGTGCATACCATCCACAATCTGCAGGGCTAGTTGAAAGGCATAATGGTATATTAAAAAACAAATTGAGAAAATTGATAGCCGAGACAGGGAAAAATTGGATATACTGTTTACCCCCGGCACTGTTGAGCATGAGAACTGTCCCTACAGCTAAAGGATGGACTTCTTTTGAAAAGTTATTTGGAAGGGCTTACTATACAGGCCAGTGGAAACTTCTCATGTCATCAGACCAGGAAGCTGATTTTACACTAGCTGAATATATGAAGAAAGTCATGAATTCTATCTGTTGCAGTCAAATTTTGTTTTAGATAGAAAGCAAACCGAGACATCAGAAGTGGCAGTGACACCCGGGGACTGGGTGTGGATAAAAGTTATCAAGCAGAACTGGTCATCGCTGAGGTGGGAACGTCCCTACCAGGTGCTTCTTTCAACACCCACTGCAGTCAAGATAGCAGAGCGAGCTTCATAGATCCACCTGATGCACTGCAAACTTGTTAAGAACTTTGAACTGGACAAAAATCTTACCTCTCCATCGGGGCCCTCAGCACAAAGTCTGGCTACGAAGGGGGATCAGATCAATAGGACTGATCCATCTCAACCCCAGTGAAGAAACCATCGGTGCTGAAGGTCCTATTAGGGCAGAGAGTAAGAACACATGTCTGAAATAAAGATGACAGAATCCAGTAAGATCCAAATGTACCTATTCGGAAGAGTCGGAGAAAACAGGAATGCAGAACAACCATTTCCTCGGAAGTATTGCATAACCATCCTGTTGACTGTACTAGTGACAATAATCTTTTTGTTGTGGCCATTCCTTTTTTCAGCCACACAAACTGGACAAAACAAGCGTGCAGTGTTGTACGCAGAATGGCACCCAAACTTCAACACTTACCAGGCAATCAAATATGTGTATGCTGAGACCTTCAGTGTTTCGAATTGCTGGATTTGCACAGCTTTGCCAATAGCATACGGGGGGTTATTGTTAACTTCAGTCCTCCTAGGAGCCAACAAGACCTGGGAAAACTTAGTTTATGATATATCAGATGTCACATCACAAGATAAAGTAGCATTGCGCTTGTCTGTTCGACAGAAGGGGACTGTGTGTTTTTACAAAAATGATACAGTTCAGGTGGGTTGGAGCAATTGCAATGTGACTGTTCCCTATAGATGCTACAATAAGACTGATAACACAGGATCCTATTGCAACACGAGCAATGATTCATTTGTTGAACTGATGCATAGGACAACTGATGAAGTAAAACATAATGCTGACCTTTACAAACAACTGTCAATGATAGACAAAAAAAAGTTTCATCCAGAGCCAGGAGATAGTAAAGTTACTACCAAAGTAGAAGCTGTTATTTTGTATGTGGTAGGAAAGCATACAAGTGGTTACCTGAGAATTGGTCCGGCAGTTGTTATTTGCGGTACCTGGTTCCGGCGATATGACACACAGCAGTTTTACCTCAAAGGAAAATTTGGAATGTTCGATGAGAAATCAAGAAGCCTGTCAATCCAGTGGGGCAAATCAATGCGAGCTGGAAAAACCATCATGCTGTGGGCTTAGGGAAAAATGGACTGTCACATATGGACTTGGATGATACCATCATCTCGTGGGCAGGTGTATTGCCAGCATATGGAGCAACAAAATCAATCTGGGAACTGAGAAAATTGTCTAAACTTCTTGAAATAATGAGCAATGCAACCTTTTCCACCCTAGAATTGGTGACTGATGAACTGACTGCCATGAGAACTGCAGTGCTTCAAAACCGCATGGCTCTCGACTTCACCCTAGCGGCGAGTGGAGGTACTTGCTCTTTAATCCAGGAGGAGTGCTGTTTGTATATTCCTGACCGCAAACACGAGATAGACAATCATCTTGAGGTAATTCAGCAGGTGTCAGCCTTGACCAAACCAGGACCAAATCCATTGACGGACAATTCTCAGAGATTGTTTGGGGGGGTGGGGCAGTATCCTGATTAACATCCTGATTGCCATCTGTGTAGGAATGATCCTACTGGTGGTATGTGTGTGCTGCTGCATCCCCTGCATGAAAAGACTGATTAAAGACTTTATAGACATGTCAGTTTCGGAAACCTTATACCAAGGTGCTGAACTTGAAGAATTGTTAAAAATCTGAAAATGCTTTCATAAGTTTAAACTGAATGACTCTCTTAACTACAAATCCTGAGTAGGAAGAGGTTAGGGGAAGAAAAACTGTTTATGCTCATCTTGAAAGTAGAATAAAAGTATTAAAGGGGGTGAAATGTTAGAAAAATATGTAATAGGTAATAGTAATGTGCATGCTTAGTGCATTTGGTGCATTCAAGATTTAAAAGGGTTAATACATTTATTCTGTTCACACTGCATGAATCTGCACAGCCATTAGAAACTTAACAAGAAGCATTCTATTTTCTGCTAATGTCAGCAAATAACAAGAAGTAATTCATTTTTGCTAATGTCATGAAAATTAACAAAGGGATATTGATTTCTGCCTATGCCATGAGAAAAACATGCAGCTGTTAGAAGCTATTGATAAAGAAAACAATAGATGCTTGAAAGTTTAAACCATAGTCAGCATTACTTGTACTAAAGCTAAAAATGTACCTTGAATCTAGGTAAAATGTAACACGTGTATTAGAACAGTACAATAGAAGAATTGAAATGCTGAAATGGACTGACATAAACCCAAGGTCAGGTTGTTTTTTCTCAAAATGTTTTTGCAGAATGACAGATTTTAACTTGGTCAGCAATAAGTCTAACAATATTTTCTGTAGAACATACAGAAAGTTGTGACTAACTATGTCAGCAATAGAATGTAACATTTTCTATGCGACAGGAAGAGAACTGTATAAGTATAACCTACTAGTCATTAATCATTTAGACAAACCTTGTGCCTACATGCTTTGTCTCCTTGCTGCAAGTAATAAAGGGTGCTTTGCTTGACCCTAACATGAATTGGTCTTTGAAGATTTTTCCTTTGACACCAATAAACTCTGAAAATGCTTAGACGGCTTTGTCCAGTATTTTTTCTCTCTAATGTCCTTAAGAATTTAGTCTACCGTGTGTCATAAATATTATTCCCATCCATAAAATCTTTAAGTTCTGCCTCTCACTTTATCCTGCTATAACCACACATTTCTTTGGATAATAGCAAAGTCATGTTTCTCTAACAGAATATTCCAGGAACATTAATACAGATAGTAGCATGCCACTTACATCATCCAACAGCAATAAGCAGTCACAGGTTCATAGGAAACTAGTAGGCTAGCTGTCCTTGAAGGCCATTTTAAGCATAACCAAGTTCCCTTTTGTGCTCAAAATAACCTCATTTGGTTATAGATTGGCCTTACGCATCACATGGTCAATTATATATTACCCCCAATAAGAATAACTGTGATTATACCATTGATAAGTTGATGGGAGCCATGCAATGGATGAAGAATTAAGGAACTGCTTCTGTCTGTTAGCAGTACAGGGGCAATCCTGGAGTAAATTTTCTCTTTCCCTTCCATAGATCTAAGTGGTAGTTGAAAATGAACAGGGATGAACTTCGTTTTATGTGGATGGGGTATCTGTTCTATGGCAATGGTATCCTCTGCAAAATATACTTGTCCCCCCAAACCATTTTATTGATGTTGCAGAAAAGGTTTAGATCCCTAGACTGAGTATTTCCGATGTCATTTGACTTGCTGATGTACAGTAAATGCATCAGTAATAGGTCAGAGGATGCTTTGTATGCCAGACACAGGCCATCACTTAGCAGTCTTTAGAATACCAAGTTTAGTGACAAGGCTTTGAGTTGGTCCATGAAGGATATGCAGTTTAGGCTTTCTATCCTTTTAGTAAGGCATCTCTGTGGGTATTCCAGTTGTTGAATGTGTCTGAACAGATACATGCAAAATGGGGCATTATATTCAATGACTGAACTAATGAGGACTGAGTAAAATGTGACAATGATATCCTTCTGATCTAGACACAATGCATTTGTTTATAAGCTGTGCAATATAGAAGGGGTTATTTTACAATGATAGACACATAATGGGCAACATTTAGGTCATTGTCTACATAAGTTCCCAAATCCCAAAAAAGCCGGGTCAAATCTTAGGGGAGTATTGTCAATGTGGTAGTTCCCTAGGGTAGATTTCCCAGGTCTATATCAGAAGATCAAAATTTCAAAACTTTGAATTTGATATGGTTGACACCATATGATTGAAGTCTTGAAACTTTGAATCTTATAGCGAAGATCTCCGTGCAGCACAAAAAGGGAAGATTTCCCTTTTCTGCACTGTAGTGCAATCTCAGTGTTGGTATATTTAAGTAGCGGGGGTGTGGGGGATGCAAGGGTGCTTACCCCCTGCTTACAGCATTTAAATGGTTTGTTTATGTAGGTTGTGTCTTATTACATTTTCAATGTTTCATGACTTCGATTATACGGTGTCGATCATATCAGATTCGAAGTTTTGAAACTTCAGTAATGTAATATAGACCCAAATTCCCAATGGATACAACAATGCATTTTTTGGTATTTAGTTTCAGACCATGCTTTTGACACCAGTTATCTTTGACAAACCTTGTGGTAGGATGGCTAAGTTATTTGGGGATTCAACGGCTGCTCCTAACTTACAATCATCTGCACGTTTAGTCAGCCAAAGCCCTTTGGTATTGGGTTTTACTTCAGAAAAGTAGATGCCAAACAGAAGAGGTCCCAGCACAGAACCCATGAGGGTGGGGACTCCAGTGGTGACTGGTCTCTTTGTGAAAGTAACTTCCCCCTATTTTGATTATCTGCTTCCTATCTTTGAGCCAGTTGGCAATCCAGTGTACAACATTGTGGTTTATTTAGCTCTTCTACTATGCCTGAGTGGGGAATATTTTCAGAAGCTTTGGCCAGCTTGAGGTATGTGGTGTGTACCATTTTGCTTTCATCCATTGCTTTAGTGGCCTTTTCAAAGAAATCCACCAGGGTCAGAAAGCATGACCTGCCCTTGAAGAATCCAAGCTAGGATGGGTCCAGTGTGTGGAGGTTCTCTTTGTCCTGATTGATTAATTCCATGATAATCCAACATATCAGCACCATCATCAACAGTGAATACACTTTTCACCTTCCTCCACTAACATAAAAAAATTGTATTCTTTGGGATAACTTTTCCTTCACACATAAAAAGAGAATGGGTGATAGGAGGCACTCCATGTTACCGTACTTTTTAACTAAACTTTACCTAACAGCTCTGACTTTGCCACTGGTTCCACTTAAATACTTTCACTGCTCCCTCAAAAAAATTGCTGTCCCCAATCCTACCTCAGTGTTTTTATGACACAATTTTAGTTCACATTATTAGAAGGCTTTTTGAAAGACTAGCAGAAACACACCCTGCTTTAGTCTGACCTTTCCTTTTTGCCTATGCGATAAAATCAGTTAATACTTTCCAATCATCACCTGAGGAGTGATTGTTAATAAATTCTGCCTGAACTGAATGGATTCTATTTGGTAAAAAAATCTCATTCACATTTTTTTTGTATGAGTGAGTATAATGAAAGAGGTTAAAATATTATCTTCCTTTCTCTCTAAGGCCATCTAATCTAGCCCTTGGCATCTTGCATTTTTGTGTAGTGATATTAAAAAGTGATGCCAAACCTCCCACTATCTGTAATAATAAAGTTTTATAAAATTCTGAAAAAAATAATCAAAAAATTAATGAAAAATATTAAAAAAGGCTTTAAAAATGTGTTTAGTGCTTTTGACCTACTCTGGGATCTTCTTCAGAGCAACACATAATAAATGCACTTCTTATATACTCAGAAAAGAGAATCATGTGACTTTTTTTTAAATCCAAGGAGGTAAAGGCAGTGCAGTAACATTATTATGTATAAATTAGTAAATTTTATGTAAGAGTATTTTTTGCTACAAAGCTTTGTTCTGAATCTAGGACATAGGATTGTAAGTTGAAGAGTTAGAGCAGCCCAAAGAAATGAATGTGAGGAGGAGGAGGCACATGGAAGATAAAGGAGATGAATGATATCTGAAGGTATAGTTATGATGAGTACTTTTAAGTTTTGTGCAACAGAAAGTTATTCCATGAATTCATATAGCTGCATTAGTATAATTTTAACCAGGTGTGGTGCAGGGGCAGAGCCATATACCTATCAGATGTTGCCTCAGCTGACATTTAAAATTTTCAAGTAAGAAAAACACCAAAGTGTAGCGGTATCGAAAACACTTAAACCAAAAGGTATTGCAGCAGTAAAATGGATGAGCCAAAGATTTATACAAATGTACTTTATTCCAGATTAACAACAGATTAAGCACTTTCATCCTGAAAAACAAATGAGGAGGCGGATTCATGATGGCTTGCACGGAGTCTAAGAGTAGACTAAGACTCCATGCAGCCATCATGTCCGACGAGTGATCCAGGAACAGCCTGCAGGGGCGTGCAAGAGAGCTCCTAAAATGGCTCTTACATGGACAGGGCTGGGATATGCAAATTACCTCAATTGCAGGTGAAAGGCATGCAAATGAGGTAGATTTGCAATTCAGGAAACCCAAACCTGTCCGAGTAAGAGCAGTGTTATTTGCAGAAATGTACTCAATTGACAACTGAGTAGCATTCTGCAAATAGCAAAACGGAGCCATGACAGCTCCAAATAAAGGTTGCATCCAGTGCAGGAAGCATGCCAGTAGCCAAATATATGGCCATTGGCAATGTTTACCGATGCAATATGAAAAAAAAAATAATTTTAATTTTTTTCTCCGATTTCTGATGTTTAAGCGTAGCGCAGCACTGCACAAGCGGGCTGCGCTCTAAAAACCAGAAAACTAAAAATGAAAACCCACAAATGTGGACCTTATTTAAATTGTTAATGTACAATGCAAGGGAATGGCAGGCTGAAGACAACATGGCCACCGAGTAGAGGTTGCTAAGGGGGGAAGCTCAGTCTAAGAGATGTAACCAAGCATTAGTAGGCAATCCTATGCAAAGGAGGGTTAGGATAGTGAATCGCAAGTTTACATAGCAAATGAGCACAGTCAGTGGAGTGTAGGAGTAGGATAAGGGGAGTAACAGAGTAGAAGATAGGTGACATCATGAGTGGGGTATGTATAAAAGAAGTGAAGCTCATTGGAGCAGAGTGGCATGTGTCAGCTGTCATTTACACATCATGGAAAGAGGTGTGTTAACAGGTAGGCTAGGTAAAGACAAGAAATGGAAGATGTATGCTGTGGATAACACCAAAGTTTCTTGCTGAGTGAGTATGCGTGCGTGTGCGTGCCTGTAAATCCAAGAAAGACAGAGTGCGCACGTGTAAGCATGAGTGCGCACGTTTAAGCCAGAGTAAGCATGTATAAGGCTGTTTAAAGAGTTGTAAACGCGTTTGCACTGGTGTGCACATGTTTTAACCTGAATAAGCAAGTTTTAGTCTGTGTAAGCATGTGTGCGCGTGTATGAGCTGCTGTGAGCATGTTTGCACTTGTGTGCACGGCGCTGGCCCCCACCGAGGAAACAGGAAGGAAAAAGGAAGCACAACAAATAGTAGGAAGCTATCAGGGAGTACTAGCAGAGCTAGCAGGTGAAAACAATCAAAATCAGGCAATTACACAGGCAGTACACTAGCCCAGCCTAGCACTTAAAACTCTGCAAACAACAGTCCATTATGTTTCTCACAACAGACACTGCAGTAAGCTAATAAAAGTGAAAACTGAAAAAGCTTTACTGAGACAAAGAAATGTTCGGGGCTGCCATTGCTGTTATAAGGTGATATATGCAACATGCTGAGGGTGGTGACAATGGAAATGCTGCTGGACAACCCACAGTGAGAAGACGGAGAAGAGTGTACAGGCCCAGGGTAACCTACCAGGGGCTACATGAGCTGGAGATAGTGGAGCGCTATAGAGTGGACAGAGACCTCCTGCAGCAAATTGTTGAGCTGTGCAGGCCATGCCTCACACACAGAACCAACAGAGGGGAACCCATCCCAGTGGAAACCAAGGTATGTGTTGCCCTAAGAATATTAGCAACAGGTACCTTCTAGAGACCAACCAGTTATATGATGGTGATATCACAGGCATCAGCATCCAGGGTACTGCACCAGTTCCTGGATGCCATGTCAGCACATGTCGGTGATCATGTATATTTCCCCAATTCCCATGAGGTATTGGCCAGCAATATGTGTCTCTTCCAGCAAATAGCGGAATACCCTGAGGTAGTGGGTGCAATAGACTGCACACACATACGCATCAAAGCACCAGCCGGCGAGCAGGCTAGGGTCTACTTCAACCGTAAGGGCTTCCCCTCCATCAACTGCCAGGTTGTGTGTGATGCCCAGGGCATAATACTGAATGTGTGTGCTGGCTGCCCTGGAAGCTACCATGATTCCCATATCTGGCATCTGACACAGCTGTACCAGACATGCCAATGGGGACATCCTACATGGTCACCTAGTGGGGGATGCTGGCTATGCACTGGAGCTGTGGCTGATGACACCCATCAGAAACACACACACACCTGAACAGGAATGCCATAATGAGGCACACATACAAACACGTAATGTAATCGAGTGTGTGTTTCGGCTGCTCAAGTCACGGTTCCAGTGCCTGGACACATCTGGTGGAGCCTTGCAGTACTCACCAACTACATGTACCCAAATTGTCATGGTATGTGCAGCTGCAGCAGGACCAGCATAGGCCTGGGCCAAACAGCCCCCCACCATTGCCAAGGCCATCACAGGCAGAGCATGACTCGGAGGAGGAACAACCTGAGCCTGCCCCAGTAGGCAGAAGGAGGCATGCCCAGTATGCTTTGGCCTTGGCAAAGAGGCAACGCATAGCACATACACTGGCTCAGTAGGAACTCTGGAAATTATGCCTCTCTCTGACTTGCACATATAGTAAAAGGGATGCCTAAGTTGACACTACCTGCTTTCAAACATGTACAGGGAGTGTAGTATGTGCATCTGACATAGGCAGCCCTGCAGCACCACCTGAGACATGATTGCCATGTGTTAAGCAATATAAAGCAGTGCTAAACAGCATTTACCACCATGTAGTATATGCAAACAAAATCGCACACACCAACTAGCACAACTGTGGTCAATGTTGAGTAATATTGGGCAACGTCCAGAAATGTTGGTGAATATTGAACAATGTCGGACAAGCCTGGTCTAAGTAGGGCATAGTTGAACAAAAGCCAACATGCTCATATTTGCTTAACTGGCTATTAAGCAGTCTGGTCTGCTCAGTATGAAAATATAAAGCAATGATGGGCCTCGAACCCAGGATACTGTGCACTATAGTTAAAGTACTGAACCACTAAACCATGACAGTATTGCAGTAGGCAGCCTGTATGAAGGAATGTTGATAAGTCTGTGCAAAGTATCTCATGGAAACCCTGCAGGCACAGCATAATCCCTGTTGAATTATGACACAAAGGTGAGTCCTGCAGTAAGAACAGAACCTGACTTCCAACACACACAGTATAAATGTTAATATTGGTTAGGTTCACACACATCAACAAATGTAGTGGACCTCAGATAGCAACATACTGAAAGGTCACACTGGGCATGCTCACACACTTGAATAAATGAGACAAATGTCAGGCAACAAAACACAGAAAGCCTGAACTGGGCATGCTCACACACTTAGGCCATGTCTGAGTACAGCAGTGGGCCACACATATCTGGCAGTTGCATGTGTTAACCCAGGAACCTGTCACTATCCAGCAATCTGCCCTATGCACACAGTTATATGACAAGACACATATATAATATAGTGGAACCCTGTGATAATCAAATATGTTCTGCAGATACCTAAGTTGTTCATAGAAACTGGTAAAGCAAAGATGATAAAGACCTGCAAACAATATCAACAATAAACATTGTGCATCCAGAACATTAGCATAAGTTCAGAGGTCGATACTATGCTATCTGCCCTAGGGCATGTACAAGCCTAGCCAGAGTTTGTTTGCCATTCGCAACCCTGTCAGATTACTACACTGTGCGTGTGAATAGTAGGTCACACAAGATAGCCCATGTACATTTAGGCTAGTGTGCCTCTGTCTAGCAGGGACACAGAAGATATCTCAGGGGTAAACATACGATCACCCATACAGTCATCAAGATGTCTTCTGTAGGTGGTCAGTGGGTGGCTCTGTCTATGTGAAACTGGGATTACAATCCGGAGTGAGTGGAGCCTCTGGAATATGAATCTGTCCCTCCAGCATGTCCTATTAACATCTGTGCTGAGGTATATGTCCCTGGAGTGTGTAGCTCCAAGGGAGTTGGATATCCTGAGGTGGAGCATGTCCAGTAATCCTGGGTTGGGTGTATCTGTAAACAAGAGGCACACATCATATCTGAGTAGGTGGTAAGCGACTGAGTAGAGCTGGAGTTACTGCAATCTGAACTGTGCAGGGCATCTGTGTGAGTCCCTAGATCTGCTTGGTGAGGAACTTCTGTGGCCAGTACAGTTGCTGCAGGTGTCAGGTAAGGTACACCCCAAATGTGGCATTGTAACCAAGCATGGTTGTGATGAGTATAGGAGCACAATGACCTCACTTGATCTAAGATGTGAAACCATATGGGATAAGATGGCCTATATAGAAGGTCTGTCCAACCACTTTGGCAACGTGACTGTCAAAGGTGACAGTACGACAAGTCATGTCCCCAAACCCCTAACAACTCCTACCATATGTAATGGAGTACTACCTATGTGGTAATGTGTGGGCATGTTGTTATTCCCAAAGGGGATGAATATGCAACTAATGGCATTTAGCTGTAGGTCATGGCTCAGGCACCAGTCATCCATCTCTGTGAGACCCTGTTTGAGTATGCATGTGGCAGCTGGAGAGTTGATTATGGCACTCAGTTTGCAGTCAACTGCGAACATGGTCAGCCATATTCCCCCTGTGGTAGCCTGTACGTCAGACAAATATATACTGAATAAGAGAGGTCCCAGGACCAAGCCGTGTGGTATGCCATGTGTAACTGGTGTATTGTCAGACATGGCACCTGCAGTTCTGACCATGTCAGTGCTATCCCTGATCCAGGTAGCAATCCATCGTGTGAGATATGTGTCCATATCGACACTGGTGAGCCTATGCATAATGGCCCAGTGGGTTATTGTGTTGAAGGGTTTTGCAAGGTTCAGGTTGGCTGTATGGACAAGCGTCCCTATGTCGATGGACCTGTTAACCGTTTAAAGAATACAAACAGGTTCAAGAGGCAAGATCTGCCCAAAACAACACTGAAATGTGTAGGACACAGTGTCTGTAGGTTCCCGATGTCTATGTGTATGAGTCCCATGACAATACACTCTATAGCTTTGCAGAACAGACTAGTTAGGCTTATAGGGCAATATTGTCTGTGGTCTGTTGTGGCACTAACTCTGTGGAGTGGGACCACTGTTGCTGTATGCCATTCCTTGGGTACATATCCTGTAGTAACTCCGATATTGAACAGTGATGTAATGTGAGGGTTACGTCTGTCATGAAGCTCGTGTAAGATGCAGGCCGGGACACCATCTGGTCCCATTGATGCTGTGATGTATGCTTTGGGGAGGGCAGCACTCACCTGTTACTGTGTGATGTCAGGGAGGTTACACTCTGTTGGGATGGATAGTTGCTCCTTAGGGGGGATGGGGGGAGACATCTGCACTGAACCTGTTTGCCAGGATGTTGGCAATGCCAGTGGGTTTAAGGTAAGTTTAGTCAGTATGCAGTAACTCACAGCATATCAGTGAGTGTCCACCCAGGTTCCTGACATAACTGAAGAAGGCCATTTGATAGTCCTACGTGTCTGGTACAATTGTCCGGTAGAAGCGGCCCTTAGAAACGTTCATGAGTGATCGTAGCTGTCTGCTAGTACAGATCACAGATGCCTTCCCCATCTGGGATTGTGCTCTATCATGTAGTAGCTTTCTCCTGACATTATACAGCTTATTAATGGCTGGGGTATACCAGACAGGTCCCCTGCCATTGGAGGAGTGAGTCCTGTTTTTATTTGGGATAGCACAATCCATGCAGTCCACTAGGTGTCCATAGAATGTGTATGTAAAGGATTCAGCAGTCTGAGCAGTACTTGCCACTGTCTCAGGGTCTCTGAAGGATACCACCTTGCTTTGGTGAAGTGAGACATTGGCTCATAAGAAGTTCACCAAGATTACCCAGGACGGGTGTGTGGAGGGTATATGCATGTCCAGTGAGATACATGTATCTTCTGACCTTACCAATGAGGGGTATATCGCTGGTGTGGAACATAGAGTCCCCATGTTGGTGATGATCAGGTCCAATATGTATTCCCCTTGTGGCTGTGCTGACTGGTTGTGCCATAGCATATGAGTCTACAAATCGTAGCCACTGTTGGGCGAGGGTGTTGGGGCTTGAGTAGTATCCCCAGTCAATATTTGTGTACTTGAAGTCACCCAATATAATGGTGTTTGTGGAGACCTTCATATTCTTTATAGTTCCCATGAAAGCAGAGTGTAGTTCCTGAGTTTGGGAGGGTGGTCTGTAGCAGGCAACAAACTGAAAGGCAGTTTTGCACAATGGCAGTTGTATATGTATGGTCTGTGATGCTTTGTGCAGTGCTACTAACCCGGAAGTGTGTGTATCTGTGATGTATATGGATACTCCCCCTAGTTGTGTTGTCTGTTCCAAGTCTTGTGGTCAGAAACCATGGCATGAAACATAACCTGGTAGTGCTGGTGTGCATAAGTGAGCCTGATCCAGGCGTCTGTTAGTGCACAGATATCACTATCCTCCATACAGAGGATAGTCGTGAGTGCCACAATATGAGGGTAACACATCTGGTGTTGAGCAGCATTACCCTTAGTTTCATTTAACATGTAATGTCTATGGAGGTGGATTTGTCTTTTGAGCCCTGCTTAAAAAGGCGCTATGGTGGTAGCAAGAGCCTTAGCCAGCATTCGAAAGTCCAAGGGTGACAGGTGCAAGCTGTCCATAGTGAAGCTACATGGCATGGTGAGCATGTCACCACAGGCTGACAGACACTGTATCCCCTATGAACGACACCAATTTGTTAGCCAACTGTTAAATGTGATATGTTTGCCTGTATACTGTGACATCATAATTGGTGGGTGTAAGATGCTAGACAAGGTCAGGGTCATACTGGCTTGGGCTACATGATCAGAGTGTTCCTCCATGTATCATGTCATGTGGTCCAGGGAGTAACGGCTGAGGTTTTACGCACCAGCATGGACAATGATGGTGCCAGTCCTGTACTTACTTTGGAGTGACCTGACTGCATGTGTTATGTGGTAGATCCTGGCACCCGACAGACAGCTCAAAGTGACTATTCCCTTGTTTTGGCTGATGAGTGGTACGTCAGTGTGTCTGACAATAAGTGTTGCCTATTACAAGTGTATTAGGTGTGTTGTTTAGCCTGAAGGGCAGTGACTGTGTGGCACACTGACATTGTGAACTATGTGATATGTGGGTATTGTAGTGGGGTAGCAGTTGTTTGTGTGTCTGCTTTGGAGGCCTCTGCTGCTTAGGCAGAGTTCATTTACAGCATCTGAATATGTCTATGTGTGATAATGTGGTTTGAGTGCTGTCACTAGAGGATATGTGAG